>NC_081185.1:164194138-164494138 GCF_029867415.1 Vicia villosa
CTCATATATATATGTTAAGACCAAAGACATGTCCTTCTCATGGTGACTATATTTGAAAGCAAATTCCAAGAAGCTGACAACGTATCAAACAAAAGAAGTATAATTAGTCATAATATATAGATATATGGCTTGTGCATGTTCTTCAATATCAATGGCAATGAAAGTTTCTCAGTGCTGTGTTCTATTTGCAACACTAATATTTGTGTTATTGAACTGCTGTGAGTCAAGTTATGGAGAATTTACGGTTGAGATGAAGCAGATGATTAGCAATAACAACAAAGTGTGTGAAGAGATATATGTGGTTCGAGAGGGAGAGACTCTTCAAACGATAAGTGAAAAATGTGGAGATTCATTTATTGTTGAAGAGAATCCACATATTCATGATCCAGATGATGTTTTTCCTGGTCTTGTTATCAAGATTAACCCTTTCAACAATCGATAGAAGTTGTTTTTTTTTTCCTTCATAATTTCTCATGTATTTTTAGGATTGGAAGCATACACGTTTGTTTTTTTTTGTTTTTTTTATGATTTGTACATATAGTCAAATAAATTTATAAATAATGAGTAAGAAGGAATACATACAAAAGTATTTGTATACGAAAATATTACCATATACCACTTAGTTAGTGATTATGTGATTTCTTTAAGGTTGCTTCATACCATAATATACATCAGTGCTTTATTTGTGTTTCGAATGAATCTCTCGTCCTCCAAATTCAATCTTCTTCGAAAGATCTCTTGTCGCGGATCTTGTTATCCTTACTGATGGATATTTCGTATATACATGGAAAAAGGTTTCTGAAAGG
This sequence comes from Vicia villosa, assembly GCF_029867415.1. Classification (NCBI taxonomy): domain Eukaryota; kingdom Viridiplantae; phylum Streptophyta; class Magnoliopsida; order Fabales; family Fabaceae; genus Vicia; species Vicia villosa. The sequence continues at coordinate 164,194,945 of NC_081185.1, forward strand.
CCTGCGTCACACACGTATATATATATATATATATATATATATATATATATATATATATATATATATATATATATATATATATATATATATATATATATATATATATATATATATTTTTTTTTTTTTGACTCCGACACTGACACACTTTTTTAAAAAATGAATAAATTATTATATATATATATATATATAATAATTTTAAAAAATGAATAAATTGAATGTAATCATAAATGTCGGTGCAAATCTTTGATACCGACACAGACACACTTTTTTTCAGAGGTGTTGGTGCTACATGATTATAAATAAAAGGCTAAAACAGCGAAAGTAGAAGGAACTCCTAAAAAAAGTTGTAAATACCAAACTTCAGAGAGAAGCCAACAAATATTACTAAAAAAAAGAAGCAAAAATCAAACCCCAGCCACCAAAGAAAGGTAAACAAAGCAAAACTACAAAAATAAGAGAACACGGAAAAACTAGTAAACGTTCAAACTAAAGCTCTCCAATCCGAGAACACCTATAGGAGGACTAAAAACCATAGAAAGACACCAGAACACATCTAATTGATGTTTAAATCACTCACACCCCTATTTATTTAAGAACATGATAGGGTTCACAAGCCAGTCCAAGAAGCCGTATGAATTTTCCACAAACCTACCAAGATATCATTTTCATGCCAAAAAAATGCTCATATCTTCCACGTCTTTTGATCTCACCAGAGATCCATAAAAAACTATATCATTCTTAGATTTCCAAATCGACCAAACCACGACATGTCAAACCATCCTCAATCACCTAGTCCTAGAAACACCAGACTGAGAGGAAAACATATAAAAGCGGATCAAAGTATCCCTAGGCAAAACAATACATCATTCCAACCACCTAAAGATCCTATACTAAACAGAGGAAGCAACCTCACAAGTCATAACAAGACGGGAGGATGACTCAATATGCAACAAACAAAAGGGACAAAAGATAGTTCCAGAGGTCAAAAGGACACCCTTTTAAGTAAGTTAACTCTAGAATGGATACGATCTTGAAGAAGCTTCCAAGAGAAAATAAAAACCTTAGTGGTGATTATATTTGTTGAATCCCCCAAAGGTGGATCCTTGCCACCCATAGGGGCAATTATATTTGTTGGATCCCCATGAGTAAATCCTTACCACCCATAGTGGCAATGATATTCATTGACGGTTTGGTAATATTTATTTGCTCTTCCTTATTGTTTCCTTAAAACATCATTGGTGTAATCATTCTTGGCATACGTTATTGATCCCTAAATTGTCTCATCATCCAATTTTAACAACTTGTGTACAACTCGAGATATAAAACGTGTTCCAGATTAAATCTTCTTGACCTACGAAAATGACTGAGATATATCCAAAATAATTCTTGACTTTTTCTAATTTCACTTTTTCTAATTTCATGATCGTGGGATTTATTCCATGTAAAACTCTTGACTTTTTATAATTTCACTTTTGTGTAATTAGCCACACTTTCTAAATTTAAAATAGTTTTTTTTTGTTTTGTTTTGAGCATTCTCTAGAAAATTTCAAAAATTCTTCATATAATTTATGAAAAGCATTTTGTAATTCATCATATGAAAGTTTAATATCAATTTCAAAATGACTAACCTCATGTTCTTCATCGCTTGAATGATATGATGACATCAGTGACTTGCTTACATAATCTTCATTTGAAGATGAACTTATTTCATTGTGATCCCATGCTACATATGCTTTCTATGGCCTTTTGTCTTTCTTGCTTTTGAACTTATTCTTATTTTTAAGCGTAGGGCATTCACTCTTGACATTTTCTCTTTTTCCACATTCAAAGCATGGAATTTTTCTTATTGGTGCTTCTTTTTGAATGATCTCTTTTTTCCTTTCTTTTCTGAAAAACTTTTCAAACATTTTTATAAGATCGTCATCTTTATCATAGTGGATTCGTCACTTGATTATTATCATGATTTTTTGCTCTAGTCTTTAAGGCAAGACTTTTGAATTCTTTCTTTCATCTTCATGACATTTCTAGTTTTTTAAGTTATATCTTGTGTTCTTGAAGTTTATCGAACAATGCTGCAAAAGACATTTTTGAAAGATTTTTTTTTTATTTCAAAAATATTTGTTACCTTTGGTTTCCAAGATTTTGTCATAGATCTAAGCACTTTTTTATTTAATTCATCATTTTTAAAAGTTTTACCGAGAGTCGTCGAATGATTTGTTAAATTACTAAATCTCTTTTGCAAATCAATAATACATTCAAGGGGCTGCATTCTAGATATTTCATATTCTTGTGATAAATTGTTTAGTTTAGATCTTTTTACCTTTACCGTGTCTTCATGTGTAACTTCTAAAGCATCCAAAATCTCCTTTGTTGTTTTACATCGAGATATACGAAAAAATTCATCCATACCTAGGACCGATTGAAGCGTGTTCTTAGCCTTCTTGTTAGATAGAACTTTCTTCTTATCGTCATCATTCCAAGAGCCTTTTACTTTTTCTTGTTTTACATTATTGATGATCATCTTAGAAACATATGGACCATTTTCAACAACATTCCCAATATCATCGCATTGTGCCTTAAGATATGCTTGCATGCGAATTTTCTAAAAATTATAGTGTTCACCAACAAAGTAGGGGGTTTGTTGTTACTACCACCATCTCTAAAAATCATATCAGTGGAATACATTTCTACCTGGACCTAAGAGCAAGTTACCTTAACTCGCTCTAATGGAAATTATAAGTATTGAGAGCACCTAAGAGGGGTGAATTAGATTTTCCAAATTTTTGGAGTTTTTAAGCTATGGTTTTTGTGATATTATTTTTCCGAAATTCTTTCAATGAACTTGAGAAGTAAAATGCAGAAAGTAAATAACACAATGATGTATACTAGTTTCTCTTATCAACCAAAGGTACATCTAATCCCTTCACACCCTACAATATATTTTTACTATTGTTACAAGCCTCACACCAAGACATCTCCTACAAAGGACATTTTCTACAAATAGAAAAAAAATTATTTGCAACAACTTGTAATAAATACACTTGATAAAGAATCACCACACACTTGATAAAAAAATTACAGATAGATAAATAATTTGTAATAAGTAGATGATAGAGTAAGAATTATGATTAAATAAATATTTTAGATATTAAATTAGTAGTAGAATTTATATTAGTATTATATTTTGTAATGTTCTCTAGAATGTTCTTAGGATTTGTTGAATTGGGCTTTAATTAGTATTGGGCCTTTAGTTTATTATCCATTAGTGTTATTATATATATGTAGTGTATTTGACACTTGAAAATCAATCAAAGAAATCAAAGTTTATCTTTTATTCACTATTTCCTTAATTTGCTTTTATTGTCTCTCAATGAAAGCACCAATTGATAGGAAGAAATTCCTACCAAGACAATAAGATTAGGGTTTCAACAATAAAAAGAGAAAGACATTAAAATAAACTAAGGAAATTAAAATAAAAGATAAACTTTGATTTCTTTGATTGATTTTCAAGTGTCAAATACACTACATATATATAATAACACTAATGGATAATAAACTAAAGCCCAATACTAATTAAAGCCCAATTCAACAAATCCTAAGAACATTCTAGAGAACATTACAAAATATAATACTAATATAAATTCTACTACTAATTTAATATCTAAAATATTTATTTAATCATAATTCTTACTCTATCAGTAGACTTGTAACAACTTTGCTGATTTTCTAATATATTAACAATTTCAATCTTATCCTTCAATAAAAAATCAATAGAATATAAACATTTAAATGAACTTAGTAAATATAATTTAAATAAATAAAAGACAAATAATGTGAATAAATAAAAGACACGTAGTAAAAAAATCTTTTAATTTCTTAAATATATAAATTCTTATCAATTGTTAGTTGGTCCAGTGGTGATTGACACCACTTAAAAACAGAATTGACATCCAAACTAGATTAGACGGTTCAGTGAACCATATACTTATAATAAAAACCAAAAATAATAAATATATAAATTTAAAGATACTAGAGTGTTCACCCTATTCTATTATATTTGGAAAATTATAATTTTTTTTTCTATTTTAATACAAATTATCCCGTAGCTAATTGTGACATTCATATAGTGAATATAAGGTGTTAACTTTATGGATGTTAAAATAGCACTTTAATTCTCTAGAAATTTATTTCGACATCTAAATTTACACTAACACCATATAACAATACAATTTTGTACATACATAGAAAATTGGACCAACAGTTTTCTTAATCCAACTACTAAGTTTCAACTAAACTAGCTCACCCACAACAAACTTCTAAATTGACACCAACACCATATAACAATACGGTTTTGTTTTATTACATTTAGAAAACTAGTAATTTGTTTTCTATTTAATACAAATCATCTCCCAACTAATTGTGTCATTCATACTGTGTATATATGGTGTCAACTTTACGAATGTTTAAATAGCAATCTAATTCTCTTAAAATAACATCTATTTCTTTATTTCCTTAAAATCTCAAAACCTTCATTCATCACTTGACTCTCTCTCAAACCTTTAGCTACCAAACACGTAGCAAAACCCATTCATGAAATTCCTTCCCTTTCTCCTCTCTTTCATTTTCCTCATTCTACATCTCTCAGGTACTAACTAACTAATAAAATATTTTCTTTTTCTTTCGGTTATAAATTTATTGTTTCATGTTAACCTTAATATTGTTTGTTTATTCATAGGACAAACAGTTGTACGAGGTGAGGTTGATATTCAACATCATCATCATCATAAACAACGTATAACAAAATTGTTTGTTTTTGGAGATTCATATGCTGATACAGGTAACGTCAACCCAAGAGGTTTTGCTCCTTCATGGAAACATCCTTATGGTGTCACCTTTCCCGGCAAACCCGCCGGACGTTTCTCCGATGGCAGAGTCATCACTGACTACATTGGTATGTCCAATGCTTTCTTTCTTTAAAATGCTTTCTTGCTATTTTGTTATTTTTTACTATTAAATAAATTTTGAAAAATTTATGTGATTATTTACATTATGCATGCAATTGCAGCCGAGTATTTGAAAGTGAAATCACCAGCATCATACAGAATAATAAAAGATTTAACACCACAGCATTTGAAAAGTGGAATGAACTTTGCAATTAGTGGTACTGGTGTGTTTGAAACATTGAATCATGGTTCAAACATGACAACCCAGATCAGTTTTTTTGAAAAGACAATAGAAGACAAAGTCTTCAAAACCTCAGATATTAGAAAATCAGTTGCTCTTGTTTCTATCGCTGGAAATGACTACATTCGTTACATTGTCACAAATGAATCTATTCAGGTACATGTTTTTTGTTTACTTGTTATTAAGAAATAAAAAATTTAATTATCTTAAACTTGTTATGTTTATTATACATGCAGGGTTTACCATCATTCATATCATCAGTGATTAATCAAACAATCACAAACATAATTCGCATCAAAGAATTAGGAGTGAGAAAAGTGATGATATCAAATCTACAACCATTTGGATGTCTACCTCAAGAAACAGTTTCATCTTCATTCAAACAATGCAATGAAACATCCAACAACCTCTTCGTAGCTTACCATAACACCCTCTTAACCGAAGCTGTGACAAAGTTGAACCAACAAATGAACGATCAATCTTCATCATCCTTTATAGTTCTTGATATATACGATAGTTTCATGTCGGTGTTGAAGCATCCATCCACATACAGTATTAAGAATGAGTTGGAACCTTGTTGTGTTGGAGTGAGTAGTGAGTATTTTTGTGGAATGGTTGTGAAGAAGGTTAAGATGTATAAGGTTTGTGAGAATCCTAAATCAGCTTTCTTTTGGGATTTGAGTCATCCTACTGATGCAGGGTGGCGTGCTGTTTATACCAGGCTAAGAATAACGAATGCTCTTAAACAGATTCATGATCATTAGTTACATAAGTATTTGTTTGTGTCTGATGCATTTGGGTGAGAAAGGAATGAGTTAGCATGAAAAGTAATTGAGAAATGTTTTTTTTTTGACAAAAATTGAGAAATGTTATTCATACACTCAATTGTTACACCAATACTTACACCCAATAGTATTTTACAGTAGTCACTAAATTTGGTTAATATGCAATGTAAAAATTTGGTTAATACAGTAATGAAGTTGGCTAATGCAACATCCAGGTATTAAAAATAATTTTTAGGAGTCACCAAACTTGGTTAATGCAATGTAAAAACTTGGTTAATGCAGTAATAAAGTTGGTTAATGCAACATCCAGGTGTTAAAAATATTTTTTAACAGTCATCAAACTTGGTTAATATAGTGTAAAAACTTGGTTAATGCAGTAATGAAGTTGGTTAATGCACGTCCAGGTATTAAAAATAAACGTTTGTACATGAATAGTATCCGTCCGTACATGAATAGTATGCATCCGTACATGAACAGTGACGTCCGTACATGAACAGTATCATCCGTACATACAGTGTACGTGTAGGGTTTAGTGTAAGAATAGCATTTCTAAAAGTAATTGTATTGAAAAGTTGTTGTATATTTGAAAAATGGCCCAATCAATATGGAAGCTCCGTTTAATTTAGAAAATTGGTCTAGATCAAAAAAATATATAATTATAATAATTAAAAATATCGTCTTGAAAATATAAATATATATTAATAAAAAATAAATTTAATTATAATAAGAATTTGCGTACAATTGGTTTTATGATTTAATAGATGTACACGGAAAGTAATCCAATAAAATTATTTTACACTGCATCACTTATTTTCTCTTTGCTTTATTGATTATTTATGTGTCGGTAAGAGTTATTAAACCACAATTTAAAGACAATAATGAAGAATAATTACTTATGCATTTTCTCATAAAGTGTAATTCATATGAAATCTTGGTATTCAATTGCTTGAAGTTGTAAAAATGACAATTTTAAAAAGAGTAGTGTTATATGTTACGAAATAAATTGTTGAAGAAATGCAAGAATGAACACATGTCATTCTTTTAGAGTAGATGGGGTGGTTGTGATATTGAATGGTTGAGATCTATTCTTACCTTTCTTATTTTGATATTTTCTTAACATTAAGTATTTTCCTTTTAAAAAAGTTATTTGGAAATGGATATAGTGTTACAAGAGAAATGTGTAACTTTTATTTTTTGGATTAATCTAACTGTGAGTTTATTTTATTTCATTATTCATATAAAAAAATTAATCATCATCTTCAACATTTTGTTGGGTCACTCACTTCAACCCGGTTTAAAATCCGGAATCACCATCTTGTGTTCATTATCTTCAATTATATCTCATGAACAAAAAATTTAAAAATTACAAAATTAACTAATTAATTCACAAATTATATACCGTTGAAACCGAAATTTCACCACGATTTCAAAACAAGCCATGAATTTGAAAAATCGAAGAAAAAAAGTTGTGTGAAACTCGAACACAAACACGCTCAATCTGATTGGGTTATGAGGTTTTATGAAAAACTAATTATAGAATCTAGTTCGTGGTGAAATTCTGCTTTTAATGGTGTATTCATTTGCTCGAAACAGTTAAGAGTCATGATTTTGTTATTTTTGTGTTCTTGAGTTCATGAGAGTTCTTGAACAAATTTTTTAAATCGGAATGAAAATGAAAATGAATATAAAGATTTATGGATGTTCAAGATAAAAATGAAAATATGAATTTAGATGTAGAAGATGATGATTAAAAAATTTGATCTATGAGATACACGGAGGTACACAATAATGATGTGCACCATATAATCCTACGTGACATTGACTAAGACAAAATTAGAAAATTCTAAATCAAAATTGAATTTATCAAAAAAGTTATTTTAATGACTTCACCTTAAAATTCTCTATTACTCATATTGATATTGGTGGGGCACTATTAGATGCTCTTCTAATAAAAAAGTAAATTATTACAAGTACAATGTTACTTTATTACAATTAAAAATGCAGTTACAAAATTGTTTAATGATTTATTTATTTTTTCAACTTAATTTTTATTTTTTGATGTTCAAAAACTGTGAGGCTCTGTATTGTGGCACTGCTTGCACAGGCACAGGGTCGGACATATATATATATTTATATATAAGTAAGTTACTCACACTCCAAGTAACTAACATAACAAGACTAATTAATTTATTAACTTGGATTATATCACAATATATCCCTTTCTAATTTAAGTTGTTAGGCATAAACTAATCATAATCGGTCAATTGTGCTTCACTCGAGCAATGTCTCACTTCAAGTTCACCATATTTTACCTTCTCCCTTGGGAAGTGAAATCTAACTTCAATGTGCTTATTCCTTCCATGCAGAATTGAATTCTTTACAAGATTAATGGCTGACTTGTTATCGATTTGCAACACTAGATGTTTCTTTACTTTGACCTTCATCTCATCCAGCACAGATCTGATCTAGATTGCTTGACAAGCAGCATATGATCCTGCTATATACCTAGTCTCACACGATGATAATGCCACCACAGATTTCTTTCTTGAGCACCATGATATTGCGACACCAAATTCTTGAAAGAAATAACCAGTTATGCTTCTTTGATTTTCCTTATCTCCACATCAATCAGCATCTGAATAACAACTAATCACAACTTCTTTGCTTTCAGAATCTCGTGGAAACATGATTCCATAGTTTATTGATCCTTTTAGATATCTCGAGATTCTTCTTGCAGCCTTCATTTGTGACACATTTGATTCATCCATATATGTGCTTACTAATCCAATTGAGAAACCTATATCAGGTCTACTATTACACACATACCTCAGAGATCCTACACTTTATTTGAACAAAGTGACATTGACCTTATCCCACGCTGTTGCACCCCAAAATTTGCCCTCTTTCTCTGTGCTATAAGTTATGAATGTCCGTCGTTCGAAAATGAAGAAAAATTAAGTAGTTTTTGTTGTTTTTAAAGACAATTTCGGTGCAAAGGTTTCCTCTAATTGCTTGTTATGCAAGTCAAGATATTAGCCATGGTACAATATATGGTTTGCGGGATCATTGTGATTAAAGTGTTATTATGAGTTCAAATACTCGTTGCTCGTAATGCAAGTCACTTATGGTTTGAATGTTAAACGTGAAGTGTTCATTGAAAATTGAAGATTATTTTGGAATATTCACTCATGTTTGCTAAGGCGTTCAAATAGTATCAAAGGTGTTAAGTTCATGATTCGTCAAGAATTAATTCCGAGCAAGAGCATCAAATTCATTCACATTTACTTCGATCTTTCTCATATTCTACCAAAATTCATTACCAAAAAATTCAGATGTCCAAAAGGTACAAAAATATTCAAAATTTCCAAGTCCAATTCATATACATAATGGTCCATTACAAAGTCACATCTCTTAGCCAAAAATTACAAAACAAAAATTGAATTACAAAAGGAAAAGCCCAAGTTCAAGCCCATTACAAAAAAATATGCAATAGAGACAATGTAACATTTGCTGTGAAAAGAAAAAAAAGCTTCACAAGGGCAAGTTGATAACTTTGAACCGTGTTGCACCATGCCCAATTCATTGAACCGCAGCTCCAAACCAAGTGGAAGCTGAACCTGCAGTTAAGAACAAAACCAGGAGAAAACCGGTTTCAATCATGAATGATCTCCATAACAGAAACTCAAAAACGGCACAACGGAAAAACTCAGAAAAAGACTCACCGAGAAAAAAAAAGATAATTGAAAGTGTAACAAACTTTCTCTCTGAATCTACAACCTCTCTGCACCTTCTTCATCTTCTTCAACAATCACAAATTCAATAACAAAAAATGAAAAAGCGTAACAAACCTCTCCACCAATTCTGATCTTCATCATCTCTGTTCTTCATCATCTTCAATGGACCTCCATCGATTCTTCATTCTCAAACCATAACTTCATCTTTCTCTCTTCATTGAATCTATAACAGAGAGGAGATAACGGAGTTGACGAAAAGAAAGATAGAAGAAACCTGCAACAGAAATTCACAAAAGAATCGATAATCTTCATCATTCTGATACAAAAGAAAATCGCAGAGAAATCATCACCTTCACCGTTTTTCAACCTCATCTTCGATCATCAAATCAACGCAGCTTCATACTTCTACAACCGGCATCAGATTCGTTATCGTAGAAGATCACCATTGCCGAATCTTCAACGCACTCCTTCAACAAAGCTCCATCGTTCTTCCTCATGTTCATTGTATCATCAACGATCTGCAAACAACAACAAAGCAACAACAAAAATCAAGAGGAGAAGAGGAAATCGTGAGGAAGAGGATAGAAATGAGAGATACCTGAGCCGTGGCTAAAGAACGGAGGGATTCCGATGTCGACGCCAACCGCTCCTCATCACCGATTCATCATTCGAGTCTCCGTAAACATCATTTTCAATTGTTCAATTGTTCATCCTTCAAGATTGTTCATCAGAGATGAGGCAAGAGAGCGAGCGAGGTGGATAAATTCAAAGTCATGCCGAGAGACGAGAGAGATGAGAAGCGAGATCGGAGAGAACGGAACTGAGAGAGGAAGTCGGAGACGAGAGAACGGTGAGGCAGAGAAACAAGATGATGATTGTTTTGTGCTTGATTCACGGTGGTCGGCGATTGGATCGGAGAGAAGAAGGAGTTCCGTCGCAGGCAATCGTGAGAAGGGAGAAGAGGAACCTGGACCTTTACACACGTAAAAAAACCTAATCCCTTTTATTTTTGTTTTGATTAATTGAGTTAATTGAGTTTAATGTGAGATAAATGAGGATTAATTGAAAGTAATTGATGTTAATCAGATTGTTAATACAAAAAAATCCGGAAAGTATACTGGATCCATGGACCATGATTTTGGGCCTGCATTTTACACCCCCTCATAGCCCGTAGCGCCATTATCATTTTTGACATAGAAAAAAAGCTGAACAAAAACTCTGTTTGGGCCTCAATCCCTGGGCCTTGCGCTAACCTTGCTGTGCACACCATTGTTTTCAATTTTTCACCCCCTGTATGCATGTTTTTTGTATTAGATTTAGTTTGTTTTCTAACATTTTTAGCATAATACAAAAACATAAAAATCAATAATTTTTGTTAGATTAACATGATATAAAATGAATAAAAAAATATGTTTTCTTTTACTTGTTAGACTTTAATTGTTTTATACATAGTTTTTGTTCTATTACTTTGAGATAAAAATGTCACAAAAAACAATTTAATCTTGTTAGACTTTTGTTTAGGATTTAATTAGAATTTAATTTCTCTTATTTTCTATGGTCGGTGCATGCTTCCTTGTTATTACTGATTTGGTTGTTGAGATATGCGAGTTACTTCGAGAGAGCCTTTGATTGCAATTAGACTTGCTTCGTGTTCCACTTTATTTGTGGGATACGGACTTATTCCCGATGCGATTCACCTGATCTCTCATTCATTGAGATGTATATTCCTGTATTGTCTGGATTGTGTTTCTCTTGCAGGTTGCTTATGTGGTTGTGTTTGATACGCACTACATAGCGGTTGTGATTTATTTTCACACCACATCGCTTTGACGCTTATGCTGGACTCCTGGCTTTGCTGGATGTTAGATTACGTGAAGTTTCTTAGTTCTGCTTGCGTTGCTAGCTCACTGCGGATTTGCTATCCGTTTGGTATCGTTCCCTATTCCCTTTTACTTCTTTCTGTACTTTATCGCTTTCTCGCATCATCCTTTAACATGAGAAGTAGGACTTAGACATGCATCTGGCCAAGCCCTCGAAAGAGGCTCTGTTTTTGTTGGTGTGTTTATATTTGTGCTTTGCGGCAGGGAGTCACGGTGTAATAAGTCCTATATGGCACTCCGTTAAGTCCTCATGGAAGGCATGCGGTCAAGGGTTAGCAATCAACCCCCGCCTAGTCTCATCGAGTCTGTTCATTATGCGCGCGCTACGCGTTGCTCGCTTCTGAACCTGCACAAGATCTTGTTATCGAGTATGTCAGGAAAAGGGTTCATGCAGTCGGACCCCCGCCTTTCCTATAGCTCGCGTCGCTCGACGTTGATGCTCGGTGTACGCACGCACCGTTTTCCTTTATGATCCGTGACGGCTTGGTTGCTGAGAGGGGTCCGCCCTCTTGTCTATGGCCCGATCATTTTCACGAGGTCTGATGCTTGGTTGACTTGGGTTGAGCTGCTCCCCTTGGCTATGGCGGGACCGCTTTTCTACCACTCGGTCAGTACCGTTGGTTTTGTTTGCTTTACGAGCGGATGCTCGTTTGTGTGCTCATTGTTTGCTTTCCTTTCTTCCCCATAGGTTGTTAGCTTAGCTTAGACTTGTACCCTTTGTATGATAACATTAGGTAGCAAGCTTTCCCCCTTAGCTTAGGTCTTCCTCATGCATTCTTTAAAACACAAACCACACTCTTTGATTTTCTTTTCTTAAGAGCTTGTTATTTCCGCTCCATTCCCAAGCATAAGCCTCCAAAGGTCGAGCAGCGGAGTGTGAATGTAACTCGTTCACCTAAAAAACACAAAACAAACAAAAATTAGTTAGCCGAGCTACGGTAGCTCTGATTCTGCAAAACAGATACGTAGGCAGCGGGGTAGGGCCCGTGCGAGCACAATCCTTTCTTTTCCCTACATTCTGCATTCATTTTAGTCCAGATTAGCGTAGATTTATTACACACCCATAATTTTAGACACAGGCGTGGATACCATCGAGTACGATGGGCGCGAGGGGTGCTAACACCTTCCCCTCGCGTAACCGACTCCCTTACCCTTTTTCTCTGGTCGTGAGACCGTTGTTTTGTTTTATGGTTTGCTGGCATTCCCTTCCTTTTCAGGATAAATATGTTAGTGGCGACTCTGTCAATTTTCGCGGTAGCGACAGCTGGCGACTCTGCTGGGGACGTCTCGACCTGTTGCTGGTCCGGACTCAGCAAGTCGATCCTAGCGCTTGTGTGTTTATCATTGGGTGTTTTTACTGCTTTGCATATTTATCTGTTTGCATTGCATTCTATGTGCGCTTTTACTTTTCTGCATTATATTCTGGACTGGCTGGATCTCTGTCTGTTGGGTGGGTGTTTCAAGAGGTAAAAGGCCCAATACCCAGGCTATGTGTGAACCATAGGAACCCTAGGATAGAGTGGGAGCATGGTTTGTCTCGAGGTGTACGTCTCGGGATGGATTATGTGAACACGAGCAGAGTAGTGGTTTCAAACGGAGGTATTATCGTCACCCGCTTACACGCTGTGATGATGCTTACCTTCGGGCGGACCGTATACTGCGTTTCATGACCTTACCTTGGCCTAGATTTTACCCGTGAGTGGGGCGGGAATCAATGATCATATTAACAGGTACATTGTTGGTGACCGCTGTTCTTGTTCGTGGGTTACCGCTGTTCTCGTTCGTGGGTTACCGCTGTTCTTGTTCGTGGGTTACTATTGGTTCCTGTTCGTGGGGTACTATGGGCTTTGGTTCCGTGGATTGACATTCTATGTTCCGTGTGGTATATCATTTGGGGCCGAACCTTTGGCTTTGTACTATGTGTGTTACCGGCAGTGCAGAATGCCTGGTGGGCGGCAACAAGCCCCACCACTTTGCATCATTGCATATTTACTTTCCAAAAAATGATGTACAAAAAATAACTAGCATACATGTTCCTTTCATTTCCAAGGAATCATATCTTTAAGTTGCGTGTTGAGCTTTTCCATCTTTTACTTGCTAAAAAAATCAAAATACGAGGATTCCTTGGAAATCAAATGAACATGGCATTGCATTCATATCATGCATATCATACATTTCATAACAGGTGTTCAGGAACGAGGATATCTTATTCTGACTTGGTATTCTCTCCAGACTCAGAGACTTGACTTGTTCTTATTGTGTGCTCAAAGATCAATCATGAAATAACTTTGTGGGGTGACCAAGAGGAAAGCTTAGTTGGGATTCTTTTTGAAGACTTGTCTTGTGCTCATTTGCTTCCATGCTTGCTTTATTTGCAACTGGTTAAGCTCTGTACTGTGTGGATATCTACATATTCTTTGCTTGATGACGATGACACTAGGTGTGAATTCTATCTTGGGGCACCTGGTCGTGATGCTATGATCTGCAAGTATTTGAAGTTGCTTGGGGCTCCCGCACGAGGGATAAGCAAGACATTGTCTATCTTGAGCATTGCACCATTTGCATTGCTCGAATCCCTAATGCACTTACAAATTCCGTTTGACTTCACCAGAATCTTCCTCCAGACAGTAATCAAGAGTGTTTTGCAAAGGCACCTCTCATTCTCAAGGTTCTGTTTCATATTCCGAGACACTTCCTCCTCATGGAGTTTCCTTTTCAGCAACCTTTGCTTGTCAACAGAGACGGAAAGAGTATAAGAAGAAAGCTAATGTAATCACATTGCCCTTATGTCAAGTTGCTTCCCTGTTTGTTGGAATTCCAGTGGGTTAAGATTCTTGCTTTGGGTCTTCCTCACCACAGATAGCTCTCCTGATTTCGATGACAATACTCGGTGTTTTCCATTCTCGGGGCACCTGATCATAATGTCAAGCCTTACAAGGTGTTGAAGTACAAAAAAAATCTAGAGCTTGCTCGATGCGAAGGTGTTTAAGTTCACTCATAATGGTTCCTACTAGTCAATGCCATTTCATCTGCTGCAAGTAGAATGTTTGTTCTTCCTCAATGAATAACTCATGAGGATCACTTGCAACTTGTACTGCCAGAGGCTTCCTTCCCAACAACTATTGTGTGTTCCAAGTAACGACTTTGATGGCCAAGCGTCAGAGGTTATTGTTGCATGCCGACAGTAATACAAGTTTCCTCCATTCATGATGGTGATTTCTGTTTCAGCAACTATATTTAGGGCTCCCGACCGAGGGATAAGCAAGACTCCGTGTTCTTGAGTTCGCATCATTGGCAGCTCAAATCCCTAAAGCATTCACAAACTCCAGTCGCTATATTTGGGGCTCCCGACCGAGGGATAAGCAAGACGCCTTGTATCTTGAGTTTGTGCACCACTTGCACAGCTCAAATCCCTAAAGTTGAGCACTTGCAACTTCTGTATGACTTTGCCGAAATCCTCTTCCAGGAAGTGGTCTAAAGTGTTCTGACGTAGTGCTTGGTGTTCTTTCCACTCTGGGGACACTTGGTTATCTGATTGGAGATTGTAAGCCATTCAAAGAAAAGGTTCAAGACCTGATTGACTCAAAGGTTATCACATTCGCACCTGAAGGCTAGAATTGAAGTTCTCCTTTGACTTGGCGGATCTTCTGAAGCAATAAGTCCATACGGAGAAGATCTCCTCAACGTTGGTTTCTTAAATCATCATGCATGTTCATGTTTAAGCTTTCTTTCTTTGTTCAATACTGTTTGTATGCAAAACTTGTTTGTTTTTGAACTATAATCATAATGCACTCAATATGTTTGTCTTGAAAAAATTCATTCGCTTTTGCTCTTATATGTTTTAATATGCTTTTTGTGATACTTAACTCTTGCTACATAAAGCATGATAACTCCGAAGGGAGAATGATGAACATAATACCAAGAACCTCAAATGGTATGCTTTTGAGTAGAACCCTGTTGATGATGTACAGGCATTGTTTCAAATTCTCAAACACTGGAGATATAAGGGAGTGAAACCCTCGTTACCCCTCTGAGCCTTCGAAGTAGGAGTTTCTTTTCTTAAAAAAACCCTTATTTTAATCCTGGGGCAGGGTAATGTTCAGTTAACCTGATCGAGCATTCAAAATTCATCAAGAGTGTGCACTTAAGGATACAACAATGGTTATCCCTCGCATCAGGAGGACGAAACGTCAAAACCACAACGGTTATCCCTCACCTCAGGAGGTCGAGACATCAAATTTATCCCTCACATCAAGAGGTCGAGACCAACATCAAAGCCGCGGTGGTTTATCCCTCACATCAAGAGGTTAAAATATGAGGATACCACAATGGTAATTCTTCATCAATCAAGGACTCAAGCAGTCACAATCATTTCCAACAAATCTGAGATTCAAGATCACACGACTTGTTCAAAAAATAAAAAGAAAAAAAAGAAAAGAGAAGAAAAGCCCGCTAAGTCAACAAGTTGAAAGTATGTGACTTAGGCAAAAGTTAGGGCATCCCGCTGGACTTCCATATCAAAATTCAAAAGAATTTGTCCAGGCAAAAGTTAGGGAAACGAAAAAAAAGAAAAAAAGCGAAAAAAGGAGTACAAAATAAAAATCCTCAGCAAGGAACAAAGTCGTGTGATCAGACACCAAAAATGAAAGGTAAAGTGACTGCTGTGTTCGAACGCCTCATTAATTCCTCAATCATTTCCAAACTCCTCTTGAAAGATGAGTGTTTGTGTCAAGTTAACTGAACTTAGGACTGGAGAACATCACGAAGGGGGTGGGCACCAAATAATTTGAGCCTAAAAATCCTTTTTTCTCAAACTGTGAACCTGGCCACGTTACAACCCTTAAAAGTCCTAATTGAAGCAGGGTTAATTCGAAAGCAGACTGTAAACGAGAATACGGTAAGCTGACTCCTAGGAGATCCGCTAAATGCTTGAGTTGGTGTCACACTATCTTTCTTTCACACAAAACTCGATGTTACGACATCTTTTCAAAAAGTTTCTTTAAACTTCAAGACAAACATGCTCTTTGCATTAGAATTATATTTCTCATAATAAACATTCTTTGCATGTGAACAAGTGCTTAACATCAAGAAAGTTTCCATCATGAACTTCAGATGAACAGTTTTATCCTCTTGAGGACAAGTTGTCTTCAGAACTCCGTTGAGTTGAAGCGACAATACTTCGAAGTCTGATCACCCTCAGGGGCACAAAAGCATTTGATTACTCTATCGAGTAAGTTTTCACTCAATCTGAGGCAATCAGGTCAAGATTCTAAGAATCTCTCAAAGTGCTAAGCAATCAAGGGCATTCACCCAAGCACAGTTGAAGCTACCTCCAATACAGATCAAACAGGGGCTTTGTTCCAAAGTTCATGATACTGGGGTAAGTTGGTTTGATAGGCACGAATATCAGAAAGTCCTTATGAGGCGAATTTCTTCAAAGTCCCTACAGGCTGGGGCAGAGCAATATGCAGTGGCATTCTATCCTCATCAAGAGATGTTCAGTTTAAAGTTCAGGTGTGAGCTAAACAACTCATGAACTTGAGAACCATCAGGGCGTCATCCTCAGAAGTTAGAAGCTGAAAGTACAATACTTGTGGCATCTTTACAATCAATACGGATATGCAGGAGCCCTTTGAAAGCCAATTTCCTGTTTGGTCTCTTTGAAGTCAACACTTGCTTGACCTCTTAAGCCCACTTCCTGGTGGCACTCTCTTGGAGAACCAATGTTTGTTTGATGCTCCGGCCGATGCTTGTTTGGTGTTCTATTCACTGCTTGCCTATTAACTCATTGAATCCATTGCCTGTTTGGAAAGTTTCGAAGCCAAGATGCCTGACGATCTGTTTGCTCTTGCATTTGCCCATTGTGGTTGAGCATCACTATCCTCGGTCAGGTGAGGGAATCCCGTGGAGATGTCATGCTATATCCTGGGGAATTTTCATCTGTTTATCTCGCAGGTACATCCTTTTGAGCGTCATGTCAACGCGTTGGCGGATCTAGCCAAGTGAGAGATCCTCATTCCCCAGCTGAGTATATTCAGACGAGGTTTTCTTTATTCTAAGATTCTCATCTCCTCAGCAAAGCACATCTCAATGCAGTCCCCATGCTTCAGAAGCCTTATTCTGCGATGGAATGTCTTCTCCCCAATTGAATCATGATTGAACGATATCTGATTCCCCAGCAAGCTCTTAATGAGGTTCCTTGCCCAAATGCCTCATTTTCCCCAGTAGAGCGTTGCTCTCTCCAACAGATTGATCTGTCTCCCCAAGAGAGTTATCTTATTCCCCAGTGGAATGGTCTTAACAAAGGTTCTTATGCCGAGTTCCTTATCCCCAGTGGATCTCTCATCTCCCCAGTGGACCACTATGCAGAAGTATTAATCTTCCCCACTGAGTCTTTCCTCAGCAGAGACTCACATGCATACTCAGCAGAATCTGTGTCCTTCAAGGATTTCCCCAGCGGAATGCGTCCTATACAAGCAAGTTGGTCACTCCCCATCAGAGTTGTTTCCATGACTTGCCCGTATCTCCACATCCTCAGAGTGTCGAGAATTTGCTTCTCCAGTGAAGTTGCCAGGGTATTCCCCAAGCAGTCAGTTGGGATGTTCTTATCCCCAAGCAAGATTTACTCCCCAAACAGAGCTCGCATCTAGATTTGATCGTCTCCAGCAGATTTCTGATCCATCTTTGCCAGCTCACAGTTTGTGACCCTTGGTCACTCATCTTGTCCTCCCCACAGAGTTCTATACTCTCTCCAGGACTGCTTCAGCAATTCAGTGCTCCTCCGATGTCTCCCTAAGCAGCATCCGAATCATGCATCATTTGCATAGCATTCTCAAAAGCGTATAGCGTCTTCCTTCTCAGGAACGTTATTTCATAAACATTCATACATGCATCATGCATAAATCATATCATATCTGTTTCTTTCTACAGGAAAGTTATCAAGATACAAATGCCTCCCAGAGAGCAACTCGCCTAATCATTACAGGCGCTTATCCTGATGTCTAAGTCTGAAGAAGTTTGTCTCCCTCTCCCTGACATTGTCAGACCAGATGAAAGCCATGCTTATTCCCGATGTCCCCAGATCGGTTGAAGATATCTGTTCCTATCCTAGTATCCAGATTAGTTGAAGGAATCGCCTCCGGATCTCCCGAGATCTTCCGAAGGAGCTAGCCCACTGATGCCTCAGATCAGTCGGAGATATCTCCTGATGATTTATTTCATCAGAAGAGGACTGTCTATTATTCCTGATATCGCCAGGTCAGTTGAAGACACTCCTATTCCCGATGTCCCCAGATCGGTTGAGGATATTTGTTCTTATCCTGAAATTCAGTTCAGTTGAAAGAACCGCCTCCGGATCTCTAAGATCTTCCGAAGGAGCAAGCCCTCTGATGCCTCAGATCAGTCGGAAATATCCATTCCCTGACGATTTAGTTCGTTCAGAAGAAGATATGTCTGCTCAGTCCTGATGTCCCCAGATCAGTTGAAGACAATCTTGATTCCCGATGCCCCCAGATCGGTTGAGGAGGTCCATTTTCTTCCTGATGCCCCCAGATCAGTAGAAGGCACAATCCTGATGTTTCCGATCAGTTGAGGACTTCCACCCACCTGACGATTTATTTTCGTCGGAAGAAGACTTGCTTGCTTAGTCCTGATGTCCCCAGATCAGTTGAAAGCATTCTTTAAAATTCCTGATGCCCCCAGATCGGTTGAGGATATCCATTTTCTTCCTGATGTCCCCAGATCAGTAGAAGGCACAATCCTGATGTTTCCGATCAGTTGAGGATATCCACCCACCTGACGATTTATTTTCGCCAGAAGAAGACATGTCTGCTCAGTCCTGATGTCCCCAGATCAGTTGAAGACATTCTTATTTCCGATATTCAGATCGGCCAAAGACGTCTATTTCGCTTTGATACACAGATCAACCGAAGATGTCGACCTTCTCTTGGTGCCCAGACCAATTGAAGTTTTTCCCTCAGCAATGGGGTTGCCTGTTCCTTCTTATCGCAAGTTGGAGCTACTTAATTATCTAGGTCAATTGAAGTTTTTTTCTCCCTGCTTGCGGGGTGGTACATTCCTTCTTATTGCAAGATGGAATCTTCTATTGATCAAGAGTGCAAATTTTCGAGTTCATTCTGGTATTCAATCTCCTTCCACCTCAACGGTTCGAAACTTTCGTTTCTCACTCGTCAGGTTCAAGAAGTTTGAATAGGGGCAGCTGTTGCACCCCAAAATTTGCCCTCTTTCTCTGTGCTATAAGTTATGAATGTCCGTCGTTCGAAAATGAAGAAAAATTAAGTAGTTTTTGTTGTTTTTCAAGACAATTTCGGTGCAAAGGTTTCCTCTAATTGCTTGTTATGCAAGTCAAGATATTAGCCATGGTACAATATATGGTTTGCGGGATCATTGTGATTAAAGTGTTATTATGAGTTCAAATACTCGTTGCTCGTAATGCAAGTCACTTATGGTTTGAATGTTAAACGTGAAGTGTTCATTGAAAATTGAAGATTATTTTGGAATATTCACTCATGTTTGCTAAGGCGTTCAAATAGTATCAAAGGTGTTAAGTTCATGATTCGTCAAGAGTTAATTCCGAGCAAGAGCATCAAATTCATTCACATTTACTTCGATCTTTCTCATATTCTACCAAAATTCATTACCAAAAAATTCAGATGTCCAAAAGGTACAAAAATATTCAAAATTTCCAAGTCCAATTCATATACATAATGGTCCATTACAAAGTCACATCTCTTAGCCAAAAATTACAAAACAAAAATTGAATTACAAAAGGAAAAGCCCAAGTTCAAGCCCATTACAAAAAAATATGCAATAGAGACAATGTAACATTTGCTGCGAAGAGAAAAAAAAGCTTCACAAGGGCAAGTTGATAACTTTGAACCGTGTTGCACCATGCCCAATTCATTGAACCGCAGCTCCAAACCAAGTGGAAGCTGAACCTGCAGTTAAGAACAAAACCAGGAGAAAACCGGTTTCAATCATGAATGATCTCCATAACAGAAACTCAAAAACGGCACAACGGAAAAACTCAGAAAAAGACTCACCGAGAAAAAAAAAGATAATTGAAAGTGTAACAAACTTTCTCTCTGAATCTACAACCTCTCTGCACCTTCTTCATCTTCTTCAACAATCACAAATTCAATAACAAAAAATGAAAAAGCGTAACAAACCTCTCCACCAATTCTGATCTTCATCATCTCTGTTCTTCATCATCTTCAATGGACCTCCATCGATTCTTCATTCTCAAACCATAACTTCATCTTTCTCTCTTCATTGAATCTATAACAGAGAGGAGATAACGGAGTTGACAAAAAGAAAGATAGAAGAAACCTGCAACAGAAATTCACAAAAGAATCGATAATCTTCATCATTCTGATACAAAAGAAAATCGCAGAGAAATCATCACCTTCACCGTTTTTCAACCTCATCTTCGATCATCAAATCAACGCAGCTTCATACTTCTACAACCGGCATCAGATTCGTTATCGCAGAAGATCACCATTGCCGAATCTTCAACGCACTCCTTCAACAAAGCTCCATCGTTCTTCCTCATGTTCATTGTATCATCAACGATCTGCAAACAACAACAAAGCAACAACAAAAATCAAGAGGAGAAGAGGAAATCGTGAGGAAGAGGATAGAAATGAGAGATACCTGAGCTGTGGCTAAAGAACGGAGGGATTCCGATGTCGACGCCAACCGCTCCTCATCACCGATTCATCATTCGAGTCTCCGTAAACATCATCTTCAATTGTTCAATTGTTCATCCTTCAAGATTGTTCATCAGAGATGAGGCAAGAGAGCGAGCGAGGTGGATAAATTCAAAGTCATGCCGAGAGACGAGAGAGATGAGAAGCGAGATCGGAGAGAACGGAACTGAGAGAGGAAGTCGGAGACGAGAGAACGGTGAGGCAGAGAAACAAGATGATGATTGTTTTGTGCTTGATTCACGGTGGTCGGCGATTGGATCGGAGAGAAGAAGGAGTTCCGCCGCAGGCAATCGTGAGAAGGGAGAAGAGGAACCTGGACCTTTACACACGTAAAAAAACCTAATCCCTTTTATTTTTGTTTTGATTAATTGAGTTAATTGAGTTTAATGTGAGATAAATGAGGATTAATTGAAAGTAATTGATGTTAATCAGATTGTTAATACAAAAAAATCCGGAAAGTATACTGGATCCATGGACCATGATTTTGGGCCTGCATTTTACACCCCCTCATAGCCCGTAGCGCCATTATCATTTTTGACATAGAAAAAAAGCTGAACAAAAACTCTGTTTGGGCCTCAATCCCTGGGCCTTGCGCTAACCTTGCTGTGCACACCATTGTTTTCAATTTTTCACCCCCTGTATGCATGTTTTTTGTATTAGATTTAGTTTGTTTTCTAACATTTTTAGCATAATACAAAAACATAAAAATCAATAATTTTTGTTAGATTAACATGATATAAAATGAATAAAAAAATATGTTTTCTTTTACTTGTTAGACTTTAATTGTTTTATACATAGTTTTTGTTCTATTACTTTGAGATAAAAATGTCACAAAAAACAATTTAATCTTGTTAGACTTTTGTTTAGGATTTAATTAGAATTTAATTTCTCTTATTTTCTATGGTCGGTGCATGCTTCCTTGTTATTACTGATTTGGTTGTTGAGATATGCGAGTTACTTCGAGAGAGCCTTTGATTGCAATTAGACTTGCTTCGTGTTCCACTTTATTTGTGGGATACGGACTTATTCCCGATGCGATTCACCTGATCTCTCATTCATTGAGATGTATATTCCTGTATTGTCTGGATTGTGTTTCTCTTGCAGGTTGCTTATGTGGTTGTGTTTGATACGCACTACATAGCGGTTGTGATTTATTTTCACACCACATCGCTTTGACGCTTATGCTGGACTCCTGGCTTTGCTGGATGTTAGATTACGTGAAGTTTCTTAGTTCTGCTTGCGTTGCTAGCTCACTGCGGATTTGCTATCCGTTTGGTATCGTTCCCTATTCCCTTTTACTTCTTTCTGTACTTTATCGCTTTCTCGCATCATCCTTTAACATGAGAAGTAGGACTTAGACATGCATCTGGCCAAGCCCTCGAAAGAGGCTCTGTTTTTGTTGGTGTGTTTATATTTGTGCTTTGCGGCAGGGAGTCACGGTGTAATAAGTCCTATATGGCACTCCGTTAAGTCCTCATGGAAGGCATGCGGTCAAGGGTTAGCAATCAACCCCCGCCTAGTCTCATCGAGTCTGTTCATTATGCGCGCGCTACGCGTTGCTCGCTTCTGAACCTGCACAAGATCTTGTTATCGAGTATGTCAGGAAAAGGGTTCATGCAGTCGGACCCCCGCCTTTCCTATAGCTCGCGTCGCTCGACGTTGATGCTCGGTGTACGCACGCACCGTTTTCCTTTATGATCCGTGACGGCTTGGTTGCTGAGAGGGGTCCGCCCTCTTGTCTATGGCCCGATCATTTTCACGAGGTCTGATGCTTGGTTGACTTGGGTTGAGCTGCTCCCCTTGGCTATGGCGGGACCGCTTTTCTACCACTCGGTCAGTACCGTTGGTTTTGTTTGCTTTACGAGCGGATGCTCGTTTGTGTGCTCATTGTTTGCTTTCCTTTCTTCCCCATAGGTTGTTAGCTTAGCTTAGACTTGTACCCTTTGTATGATAACATTAGGTAGCAAGCTTTCCCCCTTAGCTTAGGTCTTCCTCATGCATTCTTTAAAACACAAACCACACTCTTTGATTTTCTTTTCTTAAGAGCTTGTTATTTCCGCTCCATTCCCAAGCATAAGCCTCCAAAGGTCGAGCAGCGGAGTGTGAATGTAACTCGTTCACCTAAAAAACACAAAACAAACAGAAATTAGTTAGCCGAGCTACGGTAGCTCTGATTCTGCAAAACAGATACGTAGGCAGCGGGGTAGGGCCCGTGCGAGCACAATCCTTTCTTTTCCCTACATTCTGCATTCATTTTAGTCCAGATTAGCGTAGATTTATTACACACCCATAATTTTAGACACAGGCGTGGATACCATCGAGTACGATGGGCGCGAGGGGTGCTAACACCTTCCCCTCGCGTAACCGACTCCCTTACCCTTTTTCTCTGGTCGTGAGACCGTTGTTTTGTTTTATGGTTTGCTGGCATTCCCTTCCTTTTCAGGATAAATATGTTAGTGGCGACTCTGTCAATTTTCGCGGTAGCGACACACGCTCCATGCTTTCTGAAGAAATCCTCGAACTACTAATCTTGTCTTATGTATTGCAATCGACTCATCAGGATTGTGCTTCGGCTTGAACACCCACTTCACCTTGATAGTTTTTATGTGTGTTGGTAATTAGACTAGTTCTCATGTGTTATTTCTTTCAATTGCTTATAACTCTTCGACCATAGTTGACTTCCATTGTTTATTCTTTAAAGCCACGCTAAAGGTTATTGGTTCGACGTCTGCAAGTAAAGCAAACTGAACCAATTCTCCATCTGGTGTGTGATAACACGAAAATGTATCACATATTTGGCTTGATTTACATATATTATTTCCCTATTTTATCTTAATTATGTTGCTTTATGTCGGTATTATGCTGGTATTTTCATTGTTTTAGGTTTTATGTTCGTTTTGAGGACTATTTGTGAAAAGGAGAAGAAATGGAGCTAAATCCACTACTATTTATGCTTAAAGGATGAAAAAGGGGTGCTGAAGTAAGAAAGGGGTGCAAAGAAGACCCAATTGTGCAAAGATGCAAGCCCAATCCACGAAGATAGAGGGAGATGCCCATCTCCAAATGGAGACCCCCGTCTCCAAACTGAGACCCCCGTCTCCAAAGTTGAGATGCCCATCTCCAAAGTTGGAGACCCCCGTCTCCAAAGGCCCAAAGCCCACAAATGACCACGTCACAAATGGAGACGCCCGTCTCCACCTCTCCACTATTTTCTCCACTTCTTTCTCACACAAGGCGCACGTTTCCAACCCTCCCTAAAAAAACTCCACTTGAGACGCACGTCTCAAGTCTGTTTGCCTTGTCTTCCTGAAGAAGTGGAGACGTGCGTCTCCCAAGTCTGCGTCAGAAGGTGCTATATTCACGGAACGAAACTGCCTACGCTCAGCAATAAAAGGAGACTGATACTTCAGTTTCCAGTGTCCGAGTTTTTCAGCAAGGATCAACATTTTAGTTTTAAGCTTTCGTTTTATTTTTATTCCAGTATTTTATTTCCAGCATTATATTTCCAGCAATTATTTTCTATCCCGTTCATCTTTTCTCACAACAATTTCTCCACCGGAAATTGTTGTGAACCTTTTAACGGATCTAACCTTACGTTAGATTTGGTTTTTTTAATTTCCTTGTTTAATTTACGCCGAATAATTTCTGAAGAACAATCCAACCAACCTGTGGTGGAAGTTCAAGTACTCCAAGATTCAAGTTTTATTTCAGATTTATATTATTCAGGTTTATTATTTACTGCCTTTATATTATTTATTTGCATGATATATTATATGCCAATTAATATGCCCATTATTATGAACCGAATCTATTTATGCATGTTTAACCATATTAATATGTCTAGCTAATTTATTTAGATATCGGTATGTAAAGTAAGTTAACCGTGGGATCCGAAATAAATTGGCTTAATTATGTTTTATTAAATATCACTTGTTTTTGGTTTGTATGTCTAATTTAATTAGTAAGTCTTAAAACCAATAGAGCGAAAGTTTGAGGGCTTAAGACGGTCAAAGGTTAAAATCAATAGAGCGAAAGTTTGAGATCTTTAACTGGATAGTAGACATAGGACATTAGTTTTAAGGATGGCGAAAGCGTATTAAAACTAATTAGAACTTATTTATTTTCAAAAAGTGTTTTTACACCCGCACGGGATGGCGAAAGCGTACGTTAGGGATATTAGCATGTTCCGGGTCAACAGAGCGAGAGTTTGAGATTAGGAGATTTAAGTAGATAACGACTTCATAAAACAAGCATTTTATTAATTACGTTGTTTTCAAAAATCATTTCTAAATCTGGTGGGATGGCGAAAGCGTACATTAAGAGTTAGGATCGTAGTCTGAATCAATAGAGCGAGAGTTTGAGAGGAGGACTTTTAAATAACATAGTTAGTAAAGATCTTTGATTTAATTAGAATCTAGCCAATGGACCTTCGGATCACCTAAGTTAGATGAAATACATACTGATATCCGTTTGTTATTATATTTTATTTAGATTTAGGACTTTAGTTTCCCCATTTATAAAAAAACCCAAATTAGCCTTAGCTTTACATAGTAACTTTAGATAACGGTAGGTCGATTTATAGTCCCTGTGGATTCGATATCTTTTAAAGCTACACGACACGACTGTGCACTTGCAGTTATCCCGACTAATAGACACGTAAAGTCGCGATCAAGTTTTTGGCGCCGTTGCCGGGGACTATTCAAGTCGATATCGTAACTCGTTGTTACACCGTAGAGACTAAGGCATTTTTTTTCTTCTTTTCATTTACTACTATGTATCACCCAAACTTTTTCTACAACTCCCAACAACAGTATTTCGAGGGATACTCAGAATTCCATAAATCCGACCTCGAAATACTGTTGGAAAATTTCAATGCGTCACAAACTCATTCTCACCCAAGTCACCTCTGCAACTCCCAATCTCAACATTTCGAGGAACCACAAGAAACCTACAATCCAAACCTCGAAACATTAATTGGGGATTACAATTCGACACTAGCTTATCCTCAACCGAATTCCCTCTACAATCACCAATCCCAACATTTTGAGGAACCACAAGAATTTTATAATCCCAACCATACCTATCCTCAACCGAATTTCCTCTACGATCACCATAATCAATATTTTGAGGAGTCGCCAGAACCCCATAAATCCGACCTCGAAATAATAATGGAAAATTTTAATGAAACATCTATGATGACGAGGAACTTTGTGGAAACACAAAATGCGACGCTAACCTACTTCGAGGAACCACAAGAATCCTATAACTCTAACCTTAAAGCATCAATAGAGGATTTCAATGCAACGCAAACTTATCATCAACCGAATTTCCTCTACGATCACCACGCCCAACATTTTGAGGAGTCGCAAGATTATCATAAATCCAACCTCGAAATCTTAATGGAGGATTTCATTGAAGAACAAAGTCTCTCTAGGGTAGAATCTATGATGACAAAGCACTTTGAGGAA
Source organism: Vicia villosa (assembly GCF_029867415.1). Classification (NCBI taxonomy): domain Eukaryota; kingdom Viridiplantae; phylum Streptophyta; class Magnoliopsida; order Fabales; family Fabaceae; genus Vicia; species Vicia villosa. The sequence continues at coordinate 164,221,724 of NC_081185.1, forward strand.
ACGCAAAACGCAACGCTAACTCCCTTCGAGGAACCTCAAGAATCCCATAATTTTAACTTCGAAACATCAATGGAGGATTCCAACGAGACGCTAACTCACTCTAGATTAGAAGCCATGATGGAGCACTTTGTAGAGACACAAACCATCCAAAACCAAGAGTTTATCAAACAAAATCTTCAAAACAATGAAACCCTTAGGCAACTGACCACTATGGTTGAGTCCCTCGCGACTCACAACATGGCATTAGATACTCAAATCGCCCAACTTGAACAAAAGCCACTAGGAGACTTACTTGAGGAGTATATTGGCACAACCATTAGTGAAGAACAAATTGAAATTCCTGAGGAGAGTGATAATGAGATTGAGGAGAGTGACTATGAGATTGAGGAGAGTGATAATGTGGTTGAAGAGATTTCTAGTGAGAAAGGAGTGGAGATTGAGAAAAACCCACCAACACCATCTGAAAGGGAGGTTGTAGAAGAGGTAGAGAGGGAAACACCCATTGTTATTCCTCATCCTTATACCCCACCGATTTCTTTCCCGCAAACCTATTGTTATTCCAAATCCATAATGTATGTGAAGGTATTGGAAAATATCCACACTAATGCACCCTTATTTGAAGTCCTGCATAAAAAGAGAAATTTAGACGACCATGAAATTAAGGATATCATTGGTGATAAGAGGGTAAGGTTAACTTTTGAGGTGATGGATAATATCATTAATCCCGAACTCGAAAAACTGATACTTAGGATAGATCCAGAACCTCCACCACGATTTCAAAAGAATGAACCACCCCACAGAAGAAAGAAAAGAAAAGGTGAGGGATATGTGAGATGGCTTGATAAATGGCCATGGAAAACGACATTTGCTAAAAGTTCAACCGAGAAGTCTTTCTCGAAAGAAACACCTTGAGTGCTTGCACTCTTAAACCGTCAAGCTATTGACGTTAAACAAAGCGCTGCGTGGGAGGCAACCCACGAGTTTTCAGTTTAATGTTTTCCTTTTATCGTTTGAACTTGCAGATAATAAAGATATGGATCACTTGTCACGTCTCGGCCATATCTAGGCGAAAAATCTATAGACGATCATCTCAAAGATGAATGGGTCTCCACGCACATTCCTACGAGTGTTGCTGCTGGTGGTGACACCGTTGATGAGCATGATAAGAGAAGATATTTCCTCCGGACGCGGAGCAAATTTGGTTGTGATAGCCCTCCGGTAGCATCCATATAGGTTCTGTATTTTCTTCACCACCTTGGATCGAAACATTGAGGACAATGTTTGGTTTAAGTGTGGGGGAGAAGCTTTACCGCTTTCATTTATTGCTTTATTTATTGTCTTCTAGTTGTGTTGTCAAGTCTTTATACATGATTTTCTGTTGTTATCGAATTTCCCCAAAATTTGAAAATTTTAACCTCCAACAAAAGTTTGAATTTTGACGCATGGCGTACACACTCTGAAAGTATAGAGGTTGTCACACTTTAGGCTTTGTTAGAAAGACTTGGAGATGTTTCAACAACATCGATACCGTCCTGACACCCTAAACCCCCTCATTATGTGATATCAATTTGGATGCCCATTATGTCGAGACCTTAGGCTCAAGTTTTCAAAGTAGCTCTTAAGTAGTTTATATTAGCAGTCGGCACCATCTTAAACACAAACTACGTAGGGAGTCGATGAATATAAGTGAATGATCCTGTTTTTAATAAATAAATGATTTGATTGAAAAATAACCCTCTAAGTTAGGTGACCCTCACCCGGTCATTTAGCCCAACGGTTGTTACGCATATAAAGATTTAATAATTAGCACCCACTGTTGGTTGGCCTAGAGGTCACTGGTACTGGGCTTGGTAGGATGGATTACGGTCCGATCCCCCGCAACCGCAGTTGGGAAAGATGGGGGCTTCGCCATTTAAAAAACCAGAACCCCGTGCTAAAGAAAAGAAAAGGATCATAGTCGCTAACCGATTTCCCTACTATGTGCGTGTACGGATAACGGGCTTAATGTGATTGCGCTTGAATGAAAAGAGTGAAAGGAAAAACAAGAGATATAGGTTGAGTTATAATGGCATAATTCGAATTGGTTTGTATAAGGAGGGATTTTTTGACATTGTGTCGTTACGGTATCCTTGGTGTTGGCATTTAGTACCTATCGATCTAACCTTAGCCTAGCAACCACGTATGACTAGGAGTTGTGCCGTGCCTGTGTTTCAAAAACCTTGCTTAATCATTTTCTTTTACCGTGTGGTTGATTGCTTGAGGACAAGCAATGGTTTAAGTATGGGGGTATTTGATAACACGAAAATGTATCACATATTTGGCTTGATTTACATATATTATTTCCCTATTTTATCTTAATTATGTTGCTTTATGTCGGTATTATGCTGGTATTTTCATTGTTTTAGGTTTTATGTTCGTTTTGAGGACTATTTGTGAAAAGGAGAAGAAATGGAGCTAAATCCACTACTATTTATGCTTAAAGGATGAAAAAGGGGTGCTGAAGTAAGAAAGGGGTGCAAAGAAGACCCAATTGTGCAAAGATGCAAGCCCAATCCACGAAGATAGAGGGAGATGCCCATCTCCAAATGGAGACCCCCGTCTCCAAACTGAGACCCCCGTCTCCAAAGTTGAGATGCCCATCTCCAAAGTTGGAGACCCCCGTCTCCAAAGGCCCAAAGCCCACAAATGACCACGTCACAAATGGAGACGCCCGTCTCCACCTCTCCACTATTTTCTCCACTTCTTTCTCACACAAGGCGCACGTTTCCAACCCTCCCTAAAAAAACTCCACTTGAGACGCACGTCTCAAGTCTGTTTGCCTTGTCTTCCTGAAGAAGTGGAGACGTGCGTCTCCCAAGTCTGCGTCAGAAGGTGCTATATTCACGGAACGAAACTGCCTACGCTCAGCAATAAAAGGAGACTGATACTTCAGTTTCCAGTGTCCGAGTTTTTCAGCAAGGATCAACATTTTAGTTTTAAGCTTTCGTTTTATTTTTATTCCAGTATTTTATTTCCAGCATTATATTTCCAGCAATTATTTTCTATCCCGTTCATCTTTTCTCACAACAATTTCTCCACCGGAAATTGTTGTGAACCTTTTAACGGATCTAACCTTACGTTAGATTTGGTTTTTTTAATTTCCTTGTTTAATTTACGCCGAATAATTTCTGAAGAACAATCCAACCAACCTGTGGTGGAAGTTCAAGTACTCCAAGATTCAAGTTTTATTTCAGATTTATATTATTCAGGTTTATTATTTACTGCCTTTATATTATTTATTTGCATGATATATTATATGCCAATTAATATGCCCATTATTATGAACCGAATCTATTTATGCATGTTTAACCATATTAATATGTCTAGCTAATTTATTTAGATATCGGTATGTAAAGTAAGTTAACCGTGGGATCCGAAATAAATTGGCTTAATTATGTTTTATTAAATATCACTTGTTTTTGGTTTGTATGTCTAATTTAATTAGTAAGTCTTAAAACCAATAGAGCGAAAGTTTGAGGGCTTAAGACGGTCAAAGGTTAAAATCAATAGAGCGAAAGTTTGAGATCTTTAACTGGATAGTAGACATAGGACATTAGTTTTAAGGATGGCGAAAGCGTATTAAAACTAATTAGAACTTATTTATTTTCAAAAAGTGTTTTTACACCCGCACGGGATGGCGAAAGCGTACGTTAGGGATATTAGCATGTTCCGGGTCAACAGAGCGAGAGTTTGAGATTAGGAGATTTAAGTAGATAACGACTTCATAAAACAAGCATTTTATTAATTACGTTGTTTTCAAAAAGCATTTCTAAATCTGGTGGGATGGCGAAAGCGTACATTAAGAGTTAGGATCGTAGTCTGAATCAATAGAGCGAGAGTTTGAGAGGAGGACTTTTAAATAACATAGTTAGTAAAGATCTTTGATTTAATTAGAATCTAGCCAATGGACCTTCGGATCACCTAAGTTAGATGAAATACATACTGATATCCGTTTGTTATTATATTTTATTTAGATTTAGGACTTTAGTTTCCCCATTTATAAAAAAACCCAAATTAGCCTTAGCTTTACATAGTAACTTTAGATAACGGTAGGTCGATTTATAGTCCCTGTGGATTCGATATCTTTTAAAACTACACGACACGACTGTGCACTTGCAGTTATCCCGACTAATAGACACGTAAAGTCGCGATCAGTGTGACTTCATCATCACCAACCACTTCACATTCTTGATGCCTTGCTAGGAGAATTATAGTTCTTTGAGATCTCTGGCTTGTGCTAGCCTGTTGAATGCAGTATAGGGCAAGCAATAAACAAGATTTGGAAATATTGATCCGGGAATTATCGTCCTCAAAGATGGAGAGATGCCATTCAACAGTTTCTACGGTTTCGAGCTCGGGTTTGAATGAGCAAAAAGTAAACAAAGATATAGACATGAAAAGAATAAACACATTCTTAGAAGAGAAATAACTTATCAGGAATGTAAATATACCCACTCTTCACAAACATACACTTACCAACCCATTATGCTCAACCTACTATACTCATCTATGTTATCACGTATCTCTCACATAAGCGTCCATCTCTGGAGCACAAACGAGATCATCTCACAACTAAGGTTATATCTAACGCGAAGTCACGAGAACATCCATATTCTCGCGTCGGCGATCTCTCGCGCGCCGCTCAAACACGAAAGCATTAAGTACGGATACAAACAGTGAATGTTAGCTCTAAATCTATCTCTAGAGTTCAGAACCAACAGATAATCATCCTAGATAAAGATTCGAGGAGTTTATCTCTAAAGCACCCCAAATCCCCAGCATAGAGCAAAAATCCAGGATAACATCAACACAGATTCGTAAAGCAAGTTAAATATAACATTATAATCGGTAAATATACATAAGATTCAAGTAAATATACAAACAAACCCAACCAAAGAGAAACACACAAAGAAGAAGAGAAATGAACCGAAAATCTCCCGGTTTGTCAGCTCCGTTTGACGCTCAATCCACCCCCGATCATCCTTATGCAACCTCCGAAGTTGTTTTCTAAGCCAATTCTACTCTAAGAATGAAGTTGATGGTGTTGGGACTCAAAAATACCCAACCCATGACCTAAAAATGTGATTTTGGCCCCTTTTAACGAGCTGCTGTCTTAGCAGGTCCGCTTAGCGGACCCCCTCCGCTCAGCGGACTCAAAATTGCATCCAGACTCTGATTTGCTCCGCCGGAGCTCCGCTCAGCGGACCCCCTCCGCTTAGCGGAGTCTGCTAAAAATCAGATTTTGTTTTCGCCATAACTCGAGAACCGTAACTCCGAATTGCGCCCGGTTCGAAGCGTTGGAAAGCTTATTCAATGCTCTATCCAATAATGAATGAATGGAACCCAAAATGATGATTTTGGTCATCCTTATTTTGAGTCTTTGGAAGTCCGCTTGACGGTGGCTAAGCGGGCTTTCACCAAAATTGCGAGATCGAAGCCGTGTCTTTGACACTTTATTCCTCAAGGCTCCAATAAACATGAATACCTATAAAAACAAAGGAAAAACTATCAAATGGTATAAAAGTATATGAAAATACAACTATTCACAAAGTATACGTATTTATACACAAAACGGGGAATTATTCAAACGGTATTAACAAAAGTATCGATAAGTGCCACTATTTACATACACAAAATAAGTACATTTTGGCACTTATCAAACTCTCCCCAACTTGAAACTTTGTTTGTCCTCAAACAATGTCAAATAAATCAAAGAATCAAAAGTAATAAACCAAAGAATTGTGATTCAACAAGTTTTGAAAACCAAAAATAAATGTATGGCTTAATAGAAAAACGTATAAACAAAGTAAATACTTACCACTATCCTACAACGACAACATGTAAACGAAATGAATCCTAAGCACAAAAAGCATACAAAACATTCTAACACAATACATGCTTACATCATGAATCACACCTAGTAAAAATTCATCAATGGATGAAGAACACACAAAGGTAAAGGACTTTTAACACTCATCCAACAATCTTGCAAACAAAAGATTAAATTATGCACTCATCTAAAAATCACATTGAAGATACAAAAGCAAGAATCACAAGGACTTTTCAAGGTTGTAATGTGGCTTGGTTAACAAACAAGGGATATATCCTAAGGCTAATCGAAACAAAAACTTTCCTAAACCTAAGGGAGTGATCAATCCACCAAAGATTCAAACAACAAAATCTCGATTAAACTTCTTCCTTATTCCAAGTTGTCACAACCAAGACACCATACTTATAATTATTCGCTTCTTTTTTCTTTTTGTTTTTCAAAACTTTTTCACATTTTTTCTTTCTTTTTCACATTTTTTTTCTTTTTTCTTTCTTTTCAACCTCATAGCAACAACCAAATAAGTAGCAACCATTTCTCTCCCCAACTTGAATTCAACCACACAATCATATGAATACTCCATACTTTCTAAGGCAAGGTAAAAATTCATACCAAAAATCATGGTTGAGGGTTCAAGAAAACAAAGAATCAATCATCCATGCAAAAATGAGAACTAAACACTCAAAGATAAGCATTTAGCAAATACAACATGGACATTGACAAAAAGGCTCAAAAGGGTTAACAAATGATCACACACTCACAAGGTGAATTGACTATTTGGTTATGGTGGTTGTGCTCAAAATGAATCAAAATGCCTTGATCCTTTTCATGCTTTCATAAAATCAACATAAACAAAAGATTAAGCATAATAAAATCCAGTTAAAACAAAGATTGTGGCCTCCAGCATATGTAAACAATGGAAAGCTTCCTCACATTTATGGTTTGGGAACTAAAGTGATTCAATCAACAAGCAAGTAAGGCAAAAGAATGAATCGTATGGTAATTGTACAAATGAAAAGTTTCCTAAACATGTTATGCTATAGAAAGCGATAAATGAGTACCTTGAATGATACAACTTCAAAAACAATATTCTACCATACATCCGCAAGTTGAAACACTCAAGCTTTGGAAAATCACCTCAAAAATCTTCGAATCACCGAACAAAATATGAGTACAAACAACCAACAAAAGAATTAGAAAAACAAAACTAATATATATTAATAATTAGCCTTGGTGAAAGTGGGAAAAAGGAGTGAACCAAGTGGAATAGGAACCCCACTGGTATAGAGCAGAAAAACAAAATTCTGCTATGCTCGCTTAGCGGAGCTGAGCTCGCTTAGCAGGCACATCAGAACTCAGAAAAATCAGAAAATCACCAACTGTTTCAATCACTCGCCACTTAACCTAAATACCTCATAAACAGAAATATAAACAACATTTACATCCGTTGGGGTGCCTCCCAACAAGCGCTTGTTTTACGTCATTAGCTCGACGCCTTTATTGTTTCGGTGTTTGGAAAGTAGCTTCCTCCAATCATGCCATGTGACGTCTCACCGCACAAGCCTAAGAAAGTGTCCTAACCAACCACTCAACAAACGTTATGGGTACAAATATATACAACAATTCAACGAACATAAAAACGAAAGTATACAACTATATACACAAACAAACACATATGTACAAGTTTGGAGCAAATACAATTATTATCATACAAAAAGAGAAAATAGGTGAATGTTGGATTCACAAGTTGAAAAGTGAAGATTTTGAATAATGAACTGTTCCGATCTCAACGTGTTTCACCAACATTCACCAACAAAGTATACTTGTATGCAAACATATACAAGTAACTATATGGTGAACATAAACAAATAAATATATACAAGTGAAACTATACAATATATACGATATATACAAAGCTCAAAACCACGAAAACTATTGCGATGCAATCACAACCATCCCCGGCAACGGCGCCATTTGTTGAATGCAGTATAGGGCAAGCAATAAACAAGATTTGGAAATATTGATCCGGGAATTATCGTCCTCAGAGATGGAGAGATGCCATTCAACAGTTTCTACGGTTTCGAGCTCGGGTTTGAATGAGCAAAAAGTAAACAAAGATATAGACATGAAAAGAATAAACACATTCTTAGAAGAGAAATAACTTATCAGGAATGTAAATATACCCACTCTTCACAAACATACACTTACCAACCCATTATGCTCAACCTACTATACTCATCTATGTTATCACGTATCTCTCACATAAGCGTCCATCTCTGGAGCACAAACGAGATCATCTCACAACTAAGGTTATCTCTAACGCGAAGTCACGAGAACATCCATATTCTCGCGTCGGCGATCTCTCGCGCGCCGCTCAAACACGAAAGCATTAAGTACGGATACAAACAGTGAATGTTAGCTCTAAATCTATCTCTAGAGTTCAGAACCAACAGATAATCATCCTAGATAAAGATTCGAGGAGTTTATCTCTAAAGCACCCCAAATCCCCAGCATAGAGCAAAAATCCAGGATAACATCAACACAGATTCGTAAAGCAAGTTAAATATAACATTATAATCGGTAAATATACATAAGATTCAAGTAAATATACAAACAAACCCAACCAAAGAGAAACACACAAAGAAGAAGAGAAATGAACCGAAAATCTCCCGGTTTGTCAGCTCCGTTTGACGCTCAATCCACCCCCGATCATCCTTATGCAACCTCCGAAGTTGTTTTCTAAGCCAATTCTACTCTAAGAATGAAGTTGATGGTGTTGGGACTCAAAAATACCCAACCCATGACCTAAAAATGTGATTTTGGCCCCTTTTAACGAGCTGCTGTCTTAGCAGGTCCGCTTAGCGGACCCCCTCCGCTCAGCGGACTCAAAATTGCATCCAGACTCTGATTTGCTCCGCCGGAGCTCCGCTCAGCGGACCCCCTCCGCTTAGCGGAGTCTGCTAAAAATCAGATTTTGTTTTCGCCATAACTCGAGAACCGTAACTCCGAATTGCGCCCGGTTCGAAGCGTTGGAAAGCTTATTCAATGCTCTATCCAATAATGAATGAATGGAACCCAAAATGATGATTTTGGTCATCCTTATTTTGAGTCTTTGGAAGTCCGCTTGACGGTGGCTAAGCGGGCTTTCACCAAAATTGCGAGATCGAAGCCGTGTCTTTGACACTTTATTCCTCAAGGCTCCAATAAACATGAATACCTATAAAAACAAAGGAAAAACTATCAAATGGTATAAAAGTATATGAAAATACAACTATTCACAAAGTATACGTATTTATACACAAAACGGGGAATTATTCAAACGGTATTAACAAAAGTATCGATAAGTGCCACTATTTACATACACAAAATAAGTACATTTTGGCACTTATCATAGCCACACCCCTCTATTTTCTTCTTCGACTTCATATGTATTTGGAATGTCATTAACTAGAATTTCTTCGCCCTCACTAATTTCTTAATCAACGCCATAGTTCATCAATGGCTTTTTAGTTGCATCACGAGAATTCCAATCCTAGACAGAGTTCTCATCAATCACAATGTCTCGACTCGTCATGATCTTATCATTGCTTGGATTAAATAACTTGTATGCTCTAGTTTTGTGATATCCTATCATAATCATAGGTTCACTTTTATCATCAAGCTTCCTTCTTCTTGCATTGGGAACATGCTTGTAGTAAATAGAGCCAAACACCTTCACATTACTAACTAATGGTCGTTTTCCACTCCATAATTCTTCAGGAACCTTGTTCTTCAAATTCTTGATAGGGCATATGTTCAGTATATAGACTATAGTGGTGACTGCTTCACCCCAAAGGGATTTTGGCGGATTCTTCTGATACATAATGCAACCCACCATATCTAATATGGTTCTATTTATTCTTTTGGTTATTCCATTATGTTGAGGCGTGTAGGGAGAAGTTACCTTGCAACCAATATCATGTTCTGCACAGAAGTCCTCAAATATCTTGGATGTGTATTGTAACACCCCAAATCTACCCCGCAATTATAAACGAAAATCAGAGTGCATTTAAAATTATTTATCAAACGATGGGATGTCACAATTCAACTTAACCAAACAAACATACTTATATTGCATTTAATAAAGATACATAGCATTCGGAACAAAACTTTATTCACCACTTACAACTTAAACTTATAAGCACCTTTCAATTCAACTTAACACAAATGTCATCATGGAATACAATAATCATATAATAACGACTAATACCCCCCGAGTGCTACGTATCAGAGCAATGGACACCAACTCGACTTGCCATAAAGCAACATAAAGGCTTCACATAGATAACCTCGGACACCCACGACTAATCTTGAGTACCTGGCCATTTCCCATGGTAGTGGAAATATCAGCAAAGGGGTGAGATATATTACAATATAAAGGAATGCATGATAAATAATATAGGAGATATAGATCATACATAATTTCACCACTTCGCATCACATAACATCTTACAACAAGTTTCACCGCAAAACAACTTATCAATATAATACAACTTTCAAAACGGCAACGATGTCATTAATCACATATTCAAATATACAAGTATGATATCAAATAGGTCACAACAAACATATCATTATCACGTCACAACAAACACCTCGTCATCTCAACAATCCAAACACAATTCAAATGGAATTCAAATGCGACTCAAATGTGACTCAAACTTATGCATATGCATGTGGTTCCATTGGAGTAAAACTCCCGTCTCAAACAGTTTGCCATTGGGCCGTCTCAAACCTTTGCCACAAGGGTCGTCTCAAACAATGCAATGGATGCGACTCAAATGATGCACATCCACAAACACAACTTAAACCACTTAATCAAATTAAACGACATAATCAACTTGAACGACATAATCAACTTAAACAACATAACCACATCAACTCAATGCCAAGGTTCTATGGCAATAACCATATCATAGTAATTTACCACATCTCAATCACATCATCACATCATATCGACATACAACATCTATTCAACTCCATTCTTATCAACATAATACAACTTATCAATAGTGACCATAAGGTCTACAACAACAACGACAAATTCATCATGTTATAGCAACAATAACAATTCAATATATTGCACAACAACAACAAACATTAACATGTTACAAAAACAACAATTTATCATGTTACAACAACAACAATTTATCATGTTAACTACAAACATCAACAATTCGTCATATCACCAACAACATCAACAAGTTCGTCATATTCCTTAATTCAAGTAATCATCGTAACATGTTATATTCAACTTCCTAATAAAGACATATTCATTGTTAATTCTTTATAAAGCATAATTATCTCATCATAAGGGAAGTGCATATCATCATCTTAATAGCATTGTATCGTCATAAGGAAAACATACATTAAGTTATACCACAACATGGTTATGTCAATTCATAACAAAGAGCACACTTCGCATGTTAACATAACATAGTTCATCACTTAATCCTTATAAACATAATAGGAGACTATATCATATGAATCATTTCATTACATCATGGTATAGTTCATTGCGTTAGCTTTCCAACGCTTCGAACGGCGCATAAAACGGAGTTACGGATCAAAAGTTACACACATTCGAATTTTTCTCAAATCTGCCTACAGTCGCGCCGCCACCCTACAGACGCGCCGCGAACTACAAGGCAGTAGCCTACCAACTACTCAGTTCGCTCCGCGAACTATTGTTCGCGCCGCGATCGCAGTGCAGGAACATTTCCCTGTACGCGTTCAACATATCCCCCTTCTCATCCCAACGCCCAAATTCATGTTCTAGCTCAAAATTGCACACGAAATTCCCATACATATCATATATACAACACATAAGGACCTCTATAATCATCAAAACCTCATTAATCATGCAAATCTATGAATTTCACCCAAAATCCCAAAAGCTAGGTTTTCACTTTCTTTCCACCAAACATACTACAATTCAAAATCCACACATAGAATCATGGTAAGAAGCATTATAACATATCATTTTCATCAATACATACAACATTACCCAAATGATTTCACTCAAAACCTAACATTTATAACTCACACATCCATTGAGAATAACATACAATCTCACCCACCATAAACATTATCATGCCAACCCTTATAAAGTAAGAACCCAACCCTTACCTTAGCAAAAGCTTCACTTCCTTCAATGGAGCTCTTCCTCTTCATGTCATAGCTTTCCCTCTTCCTTCCCTTCTTTCTCTTCTTTCTCCACAAAATGAGTTATGAGGTCAAACCTCTAAAACCCTAACTCTTACTATCATTCTTTTCTTAATTGGGCTTAGCCCACAAACCAATCTCTTATGTCATATTTGTTTCACTTAGGCCCAATTCATAATCTCTCTTTAATTACTCAATTAAGCCAAATAACACACATAAATAATTAACCACACAACATAATCGAATATTATTTCCCATAATATTCCACATTTACCATCGATCCATAACTTTAACAATACTAACTCGCAATTGTACTTCTCTGACTAATCCGACTAATTAATCTGACCATAACTTAACTGCTCAAATCAACATATTAATCAATTACGTTTGTAGAATAATACCGATAAACCTCGACTTCAACTAATTCCAATGAATAAACCCTCGATCAATTTAATTAAATAATTAATTAAATTCGGGGCTTTACAACTCTCCCCCACTTAGAATATTTTTGTCCTCGAAAATCCATCCGACATAACCGTCCTCAACTTCGCTCCCAACTCTCCAATTCTCAATTGCGTTTGACAACACTTCGACTATCAAAATAACTCAATCTGACTTAAATCCAGTGTCAATTATTCGACATCTCAACGACATACTCGTTAACAACTTATCAACCACCTCAGGAACCTCCCGGCTTATCAATACTTATGGTAGCAACAACCTTAACTCGCTTATACATGGAGATACAATCTCACTTCATTAACTTAGCAACAGAGTCATCACTGCTCAACAATACCTTGACATATGATCCTTAAGGTAGTACCAACCATAACCTTCTCATACTTGGGTGTTCAACACCACACCATCATCGTAATAACATCATTCTCAACACCAGAACACACACATACCTTCATTCCCTTAATTATACATGCCAATCTTTAACCAACACCAACAGCTCTATCTCCGCCTCGTCATATCACTCTTATAAGTTACGCCAACATAGCCAGCATGATCAACTCAGTCATAGTACAAAATATCACTTCTTACTTACAGAGTCCAACAACAATATCGCGACAATGGAAACCAACTCACTATACCATCAACTTAACAAGATTACTCGACGAATACACCCAACTCCACCATCAACTAACAACTCTAGTATTGTCCTTATAAACTTGGCAAAAATACCATATTTCTTATACCTCGTTCTTACCTCAACACCCACTAACTCAAACATGTAGATCAAGACATATCATTCCCCTAGGCTTCCGATACCTAGTTCTTCACCTCTAACAAACACACTCGCATAGCAACTGCGCCACCTTACACATCCGCTGCGCAACTCTGGTAATCCATCTTAAGTCACTGTCCACGTTATATCTTTCCGTCAATTACAAGTTTCACAAGTCTTAATCTAGTTCAGACTTCCTTAAACATTCATCACAAAATCGTTGTTCACTCGACATTCTCAATCCCTCACTTTGCGACGCTATCTCGCCTATAAACCAGTTTCTCCGACTTGTTCATTACCTCTCAACTATTCGTGGATACCTTTATGTTAATTCACACCAACCAGAGAGCAACTATCTTCACGACATAACATTCATCCCTTTACGCACTTATCAAGCTAGCAAGATACGTCTATGCCATCCAATCACGATTTCGTCTACTATCAACAAGTGATTAAGGGTGATCAAGTCCTCAATTTTTCAATAGATAGCCGACAACCATAATGGAGTATAAACCATCATTACCAACATTAATAATGTTCTTTTCCAACTTGTACTCATATCACCAGAAGAAATATGATTCCGTAATTCACTAATCTTCCAAAATCATTCGGAAAAACTAACACCGGCGTCTTGCAGCTACTTCCTTAAGCACCTCTGATGATACATCAAAACAAAATTCATGTACACCATTATCCGCACTTCTTATTATTGAAATCATACTCATCTCTTCGCATTACCAATTCTTACTCGCGCTTAAGAAAGTTTCAACAACTTCAACGGCTTCTACTACTTCCTCAATCACTTGCATCAATCTTACAGCAATACTTATTTTAATCACTGATCCAACATCGACATCTTACGCAAGGTTGCTCAACCAACAACTTCACAGTCCATCAGCAGCATTGAAACATCGCATTTTCTAAATTCCATCTTCTAGAATTTATTCTCATTACTTACAGTTACCTTCAGACACATCAGGAGCTTGCACCATACTCGCATACCAACAACCTCTACATAGCTCCTCATCCTTCAAGAAGTGAACATAAAAAATTCCTGCTCATCCTCTTCCTCGAGATGCCCCACTTAATTAGCAACAAAAATCTTAAATCCAAGTCATCTTCGATTTAGGAAACAACAAACTCCAACAACACTTGCACTGTCGCCCTCAGCAGCATACTACATGCTACAACTGAAATATAACTGAGAAGCATAGCTTCTCCCCCACTTAGCTTCAAACCAACTCCTGCAGACAAACGATCAGAAGAACAACAAGTATCGACAGTGTTTCACACACTCGTCGTGTACACGGGAATAAACATCATTAGACAACATTGGCCGAACGGACCAACCAGACTCTGATACCACTATTGTAACACCCCAAATCTACCCCGCAATTAAAAACAAAAATCAGAGTGCATTTAAAATTATTCATCAAACGATGGGATGTCACAATTCAACTTAACCAAACAAACATACTTATATTGCATTTAATAAAGATACATAGCATTCGGAACAAAACTTTATTCACCACTTACAACTTAAACTTATAAGCACCTTTCAATTCAACTTAACACAAATGTCATCATGGAATACAATAATCATATAATAACGACTAATATCCCCCGAGTGCTACGTATCAGAGTAATGGACACCAACTAGACTTGCCATAAAGCAACATAAAGACTTCACATAGATAACCTCGAACACCCACGACTAATCTTGAGTACCTGCCCATTTCCCATGGTAGGGGAAATATCAGCAAAGGGGTGAGATATCTTACAATATAAAGGAATGCATGATAAATAATATAGGAGATATAGATCATACATAATTTCACCACTTCGCATCACATAACATCTTACAACAAGTTTCACCGCAAAACAACTTATCAATATAATATAACTTTCAAAACGGCAACGATGTCATTAATCAAATATTCAAATATACAAGTATGATATCAAATAGGTCACAACAAACATATCATTATCACGTCACAACAAACACCTCGTCATCTCAACAATCCAAACACAATTCAAATGGAATTCAAATGCGACTCAAATGTGACTCAAACTTATGCATGTGGTACCATTGGAGTAAAACTCCCGTCTCAAACAGTTTGCCATTGGGCCGTCTCAAACATTTGCCACAAGGGCCGTCTCAAACAATGCAATGTATAGGAGGATATATCCTTATATTTTATCAATAGACTCCCAAAATTGAAAGGGTTTGAAGCTATTTTTATGGTGGTGGACAGGTTATCAAAATATAGTCACTTCATTCCCCAATACACAACAAGGAAGGTGGCAAAGATTTTTGTGAAAGAAGTGGTATGCCTTCATGGAGTTCCTTAATCCATAATGAGTGGCCGAGACCCTTTATTTATCAGCTTAATTTGGAAAGAAATTTTCTATTTGCAGGGGACAATCTTAAAAATGAGTTATTCTTACCACCCGGAGACAGACGAACAAACCAAGAAGGTGAACTGATGTTTAGAGGCTTGTTTGCATTGCTTTGCTTCGAAACAACCAAAAGATTGCTCTCTTTGGATACATTGGTCTAAATTGTAGTAAAATACTACCTTTCATGTTACAATAGGTACAACTTCAATTGAGATGGTTTATAGTTGGAAACCTCCTGCTTTAGTCCAATTGTTTTTAGGGGAAACTAGAGTAGACATTGTCGCTATAGAGCTAGTGGATAGGAATGAAGCATTGAAACAATTAAAGTATCACTTGCAGAGGGCTCGGGAACAAATGAAAAGATATGCCAATAAGAAACGACGAGAGTGAGGTGCGAGAGTGAGTGTTTTTGAAGTTGCGATTTCACCGTCATAGCATTGTGGCAAAGAAAATTAACCAGAAATTGGAAGCAAGATATTTTGTCCCTTTTCTAATTGTTGAAATAATAGTGGTTGTATCATATAAATTGAAGTTGTCGGACTTTGCAAGGGCGCACTTTGTCTTTCACATATCGCAGTTGAAGCGAGCAATTGGAAATTACACTGCATAACCTACACTATCAGAGGAGTTAGAGGCGGAAATAGAAGAGAACAAGGAATTGGAAGAGTTGTTCGTTGTGAGAGAGATCAACATTGGAGAGCAAGTGGTCAACCAATGTTTGATTAAATGGAAGAACGTGACACTTGAAAACACTGTGTGGGAGGGCGGGGCTTTCTTAAAAGTCAGTTTCGTTCGTTCAACCTTAAGGACAAGGTTGGTCCTGCGGAGGAAGGTAACGATAGAGAACATGGGTCCATGGATTATGAGTTGGTTGAAGCAAGGCCCAAACCGCGTGTGTGGATGGCCTATACGCGAAGAGGGAAGAATAATGAAAGATATGGAGTGGTAGTAAGTCAAGAATAATAAAAAAGGAGTGAAAGTCAAGTTACTGATGTGGCCTTTAATTTAAGAAGTGGGTTAGGAATATATTTGTACCGTGGACGATTGGGGTCATGAGAATATGTGTAATCAGTTACTTAAGAGAAGTTTTTTCTCTGGTAGAAGCATAGCTCTGAAAATCTCTCTATCTAAAAAAAAAATAGGGGGACAGCTTTTGTGAATGGACTAAAATAGAGGTACTAAAACTGTAATTTAGTATTTATAATATTACATTATAATATATTATACGTTTTATGTTACATAATACATATTATTTTGTAGTTTTTTATAATATCAATAAAAAATATAATTTATAATTTTAATATTTAAAATTTGATCTAAATTGAACTACATAAATTTGAATCGGATCAGATTAAACTTTTTAATGTATTATTTAAAATCAAAATGAACGTGAATAAATTTGTCTTCGAATGAGATACATTTTTGTTTTTGAATGCGATTAAACGGTATCGCAAACACCCTTAGTAATAATGTTTATCAATTGTGTTAAGAGGAAATATATTTAAAAAGCTAATTTAAAAACTCACTTATGAATTAATGGAAAAAATATTGGCGATTTATTTCTATTTTAAGGCATTAAACTAATAAATTTTTCCTCATTCAATCAAAATATGAGGAAATAAGTATTTGGGTTCATGTAGGTGCGATATATATCTACCATTTAATCCAATACTAATATATTTAAAATGCAATTTAAATATATAACAATTTCAACTTTTTCTATAAATTTTTGACTGAAAATATTTTTTAGAAATAAAAAAGATATTCCTTTTTTTAGGAATATTTCTTTTTTTAGGAAAAAAGAATATTTATTATTTTTGGGAATAACAAGGATTTTTTTTTATCTTGCTGGTCAAATGAGAAATAATTAACTGACCATTTTTTTATCTTTCTCATAAGTATGAGAAAGATTTAATCGACACCTACAAAATCAAAAATTACATATCGAATAAGTTAAATATTTAATGTTAGCTGTATAAATATTAAAATTTATATAAATTAAAAAGATTTATATTAATTTTTTAGAAAGAGAAAGTTGTAATTAGTAATAGCTACACTAATAAATATTTTACAATAGTTTCATATGAAATTTGAACTTATCATATAAATTTTTATCACAGACACATCAGAAATATATCAAAAAAATTATAACTAAATGAAAGACACTTAATTTAAAAAAATCTTTTAATTTTATATATATTTCAATTTTGTTATTTTCTTAAACATATAAGGTTATATACTTTTGGAACAAATGAAATCATTAAAAATTCATATATTTTCCATTGTAAATTCATATATTTTCCATTGTAAGTTACATTTAATAAATACTACCTTGAATAATTTTATAACAAATCTAACATTATTAACTCGTCAAAATAATGGGTGAGTGAGTGGAGAGGGCACTTTATAAGAAAACGCACACTCATCTATTGCTTTGTTCTCTTCAAATCTCAAAACATTCATCACTTCACTCTCTCTCTCTCAAACCTTCATGGATTTCTCTCCCTTTCTCCTCTCTTTCATTTTCATCATTCTACATCTCTCTGGTACAAACAAACAACTAAAATGTTTTCTTTAATTTTTCTTTTGTTTTTTATTTATCGATTGACATTACCGTTAATATTGTTTGTTTATTGATTATATTTATATAGGACAAAGAGTTGTACAAGGTGAAGTTGATATTCAACACTATCATCGTCTTCATAATGAGCCTATAACAAAATTGTTTGTGTTTGGAGATTCATATGCTGACACAGGTAACATCAAAAGAGGTTTTGCTCCTTCATGGAAACATCCTTATGGTGTCACCTTCCCCGGCAAACCCGCCGGCCGTTTCTCCGACGGCAGAGTCCTCACCGACTTCATTGGTATGTGCAATTGCTTCATTACAAATTCTTTCTTTCTTTTTTCTTTCTTTTTTTTATTATTGTTACTATAATACTATTTAATATACATTATATCTTTAGCTTTATCTTTCATTAGCAAAAGCTTTGCTTTTGTGCCGGCCGGCTCTGGTTCATTCTTTATATAATTATTATGATATTTTTTTAATAGTATGAAACTAATGGTCACTAATCACATAATAATGCACTAGTCATATCATTTAATAATAAATCAAGAATATTCCGATCGATTTCAAGTACGCATCAATGCAGTTATGAAGTATTATCCACTTTGAATTTTCACGACTTTGATCTTTAAAAAAATAGTCTGATTAAATTGATATACATGAGTATTGTATATAAATTATTATTAACACCGAATTTTCGATTATCTAGCTATATGAGATTATTTTGACAAGCCATATTTCTTACCATTTTTATTTTCAAAGTTATGAGAAAAATGTTGTACTTTTTAATAGGGAGTAATATAAAAATGTTAAGAATTTTTTGAGAGAAAAAGGACATTAAGCTATAATAATGTTTGGTGCAATTATATAGTGGAAGAATCAGTGGGGTTCATATCTCAGTTGGCTTGTGACTTTTCATAATTGTCTATCTATTCTGGTGTTATAATGTTGTTTCTTTTACAAGTAAAAAATGCTCCATTAGTGTGTTTATGTGTCACACCTTTTAATTTAGCATATTCACTTTCTTTTTACTCTGTTTTTTGACTACATGACACGTTCACTCTAACGGCATGTTTTATGAGTCTCAAACGTGACACTTTTGTCCTTATTGTTTTCTTTAGTAATCATTGCTTTAACACTCAAAGTAAGTGCTTCCTCTACAGCTACTGTTTGTTTTTTTCTTTTCATCTACTGCTATTTGCAATCCCAGAGTAAAGTGTGGTTATTCTTCTCAAGTTCAGAATTAAATATTACATTCATTACTTAATAAATTTAAAAAAAAATCATTGCTTATAAATAAAGTCGGAGGGAGTAACAATCAATTATAAATTTTTTTTTTTGGCTTTCGCACTCTGGTTCCTAAGGGAAAGAGGCTCTAGTAATCTAGAGTTTGTGCCGAGAGGTATGGGCACTGGCCAAATATTGTTCCTACCTAAGAATCAAGCCCGGTATTCCCCAGATTGCGTCCTTAGCCGGAACTCATTTACCACTACAGCTAGGGGTGGCAAACGGGCATGTCCGCCCCGTTTAGGCTCGCCCCGCGAAAAAACAGGGCGGGGCAGACATATTGTAGAGTGCGGGTCTAAAACCTTGTCCCGTCCCGCAAAAAAGTGAGGGCGGGACGGGGAAAACTCGCGGGCATAAACCTTTTAGGCCTAAAAATAGTAAAATTGTATGAAAAAGTTCATGCCCGAAAAAAACGGGGCGGGGCGGGCACATGAAAGAGAGCGGACCTAAAATCTTGCCCCGTCCCGTGAAAAAATACAGATAAAACAGACTTTTTCCGCGGGCCGGGCCTGTTTTGCCATCCCTGCAGCCCAAGTGCCATAAATATTATATTTTAATTCAACTAATTGTGCCAAAAAGAATTAATGTAGTAGATTAATTAATATCAAATCACTAAACCACTTCATATTTTGACATCAAATAATCAAATTATAAAGAATGCATCTTAGAAATTCTAGATACACTTCTTTTCTTATTCCAAAGCTTAACTTTTATGATAACAAGTGGATCTGACGTAGACCCCTCCAAAAGCAAAAGCATTCTCCAACTTTAATCATGTTGTTCAAAAATAATTAGAGTCCTTTTTTTTTCTCATTTACTTAAAGATCAATCATGCTTTGAGTAAAAAAAATATATATATCAACCATCCTATTTTTTGTTTTTACTATTTATTAAAACTGAAAAAAAAAATGAATATGATTATTTACATTATGCATGCAATTGCAGCCAAGCATTTGAAACTGCAACCACTGGCATCATACAGGATAAGAAAACATTTGGCACCACATCGTTTGAAAAATGGAATGAGCTTTGCATTTGGAGGTACTGGTGTGTTTGAGACATTGAATCCAGGTCCAAACTTGACAACTCAGATCAGTTTTTTTCAAAATGCAATACAAGACAAAGTATTCACAGCCTCAGATGTTAGAAATTCAGTTGCTCTTGTTTCTGTCGCTGGCAATGACTACACTCGTTACAATGTCAAAAATGGCTCTATCCAGGTACATGTTTTTTGTTTACTTGTTATAATAAAGCAATGAATAACAATATTTTAGCTCTATTGTGGCCCAATGGAACATTGTGCTCCACTCAAATTTTCTATAATTCATCAACTACAGACATATATATAAATAATTTAGCATGAATCCGAAAAAAATTTATTACTTTAATTTTGTCCATATTATAATTAGATATTTGGTTCCACAATTCAATAATTTAGATCAATTTTTTTGTTACATCAATAATTTGTGACTTAATATTAATGTGTCTATTTATTATACATGCAGGGTTTACCATCATTCGTATCATCAGTGGTGAATCAAACAATCACAAATGTAATTCGCATCAAAGAATTAGGAGTGAGAAAAGTGATTATATCAAATCTACAACCAATTGGATGTTTACCAGCAGTAACAGCTTCATCTTCATTCAAACTATGCAACGAAACAACAAACGACCTCCTCGTAGGTTACCATAACACGCTCTTAACCGACGCTGTCACAAAATTGAACCAGCAAATCAATGATAATTCTTCAGTGCCCTTTATAGTTCTTGATCTATACGATAGTTTCATGTCGGTGTTGAGGTCTCCAAGCACACACAACATTAAGAATGAGTTGGTACCTTGTTGTAATGGAGTGAGTAGTAAGTATTTTTGTGGAAGTATTGTGAAGAAGGTTAAGAAGTATACGGTTTGTGAGAATCCTAAGTCTGCTTTCTTTTGGGATTTGGTTCATCCTAGTGATGCAGGGTGGCAGGCTGTTTATACAAGGCTAAGAATATCGAATGCTCTTGAACAGATTCATTACTAGTTATATGAGTACTAAGATTGGTTTTTGTTAGTTTTGTTTGTGTTGAATAATAATACATGTCCACTTATTCATTTTGTTTCTTAAATTGTGTTTTGTTTGTAATCATTCTAGCTGTTGGATTGTTAGCAAAAGCATTTTTAGATTCATTGTTTTTTATAAAATCTTTCTTATTTAATATTCTTTTATTTCTTTTTCAATTGACTAAGAGTATATCATAGGGGTGTCAACGTGCGCCATTTTAATCTATTTTGTAAAAAAAACATGGTAGAAGTGAGCTTAAAACTTGATCGTCCAAAAAAAAAATAGAGTGGGATGGATCTACGGGCACTGCATATTTCAAGTCTAA
The DNA here is from genome assembly GCF_029867415.1 of Vicia villosa. Taxonomy (NCBI): domain Eukaryota; kingdom Viridiplantae; phylum Streptophyta; class Magnoliopsida; order Fabales; family Fabaceae; genus Vicia; species Vicia villosa. The sequence goes on from NC_081185.1 coordinate 164,243,657, forward strand.
AATTTATAAATATTAGGTTAATAATCGTGTTTGCGAAAAATGAGATGGGATAAAACAGACATATTAGTGAGTGTTGGCCTAAAATCTTTGTCCATCCTAAAAAAAAAAATCAGACAAATCAAACATGTGCGACAGACTGAATCCGTTTTACCATCCCTAGTATATCCCATCCTTAATTATTATAATCCCTTATTAATAAAACTTACCAAGTTTGCAAAAATCTAAACTTAAAACTTTTCCACCATTTTCAATTTCCATTTAAACACTCCATACATTAAATGACATTCACTTATACATATGTCATTAGATAACCTCCAACTACACATTACACTTTCCAATCTTATTAATCACATATCCCCACAAATCACAACTAACTTCTCATAACTCATATTACTCTGCCTTCTTCCTCTTCCCATAACAGGCGAGAGTTCCCTCCTCATGCGTCTCTTCTTTCATTTTTCCGTACACGACTGAGTTCACCTATTTAGGCAGAGGTACCCAAGTCACGCGAAGTACCTCATACACTAGAGGCACCTGAGGCATCTCAAACCCAAGAGACAGCGGCGGCACCTGAGACATCCTAGAACCAGAGGACACTAGAGGCACCTCGGAGTTTTTTAGGAGACCCATCAGACTTATCATTGCTGCCTCTTTACCCGTAATGATTCATTTGAAGTTGTGTTTGTTGTAATATTAAATTTTGTTTGTTGGAATCATTCTTATTAAACTATGTATGCAGGAATGTGATCCGCTAAAATTCATCAACCATGGGTGAAAAATTACAAGCCTTATTCCTCCTAACGATTAGTGGTTTCAAGAAGTTTTGTAGTTATCCGAGATGCGGGATTTGTACAAGACCGGTAGAGAGATGACGCACAAAGACGCCATCATTTCATCTAATACATGGTGAGATGTCTATCACACTGGATGATGTCTCGTGTCTGCTGCAACTTTCGATTAAGGGGAAACTTTTAGATCATGAGAAGATTACCAATGACAAGGCACTAAGTTGGTGGTAGACAACCTAGGAGTTGACTCAAAGGCTACCATGGAGGAGTTTGATTTCACCCGAGGGGCTCGTACTAGGTTTAGTTTCTTGAAGAATGTGTTTACAAATGAGATACTGAGAGCACAACAAGTTTTTGGTGATAATGAGCAAGTACGACACCATAGAACAAAAATACCTATTGGATTTGGTTGGCACTGTCATTTTTGTGAACAAGAGTACCACTTATATAAATGTCATCTACTTGCAGTACTTCGAGGACTTTCAGCGAATATATGAGTACAACTAAGGCCGCTTGTTTGGTCTACTTGTACTCTAAGTCATTTGAAGGTTGTGTGTAGAAGACGAGATAGGTGATGGGCAGTATCACACTTTTGATGGTATAATTTATTGGTCTTTTACTGCTTGTGTTTTATTAAATTATTGCAATGCTGTTACTAACTAATGATTTATGTGTTCCATCACTTTTCAGGCTTGGATCCTCCAACAATTCCCAAGCATCTCCGGTCGGTCGTGTCTACTGACTTATACTGAAGTTATGCCACGTGCTTCTGCATTCTCCCCACTTAGAGGGAACTAGGCGACAGAGTCATTCAGAGTGTATATTGACTGCTTAATTGTAGAGGATATACACTTTCATTGTTACGTCGATCACCATGAGACGATTTCTTTAGACGACATAGTCTTATACTCGAGATGGTTGGCTTGCAGATCACGTTTGAAGTTTCCTCATATGCCTGAGTATGTCATGCGTCAGTTCGGCTATTTGCAGTACATTCCCAAAGATCCTTATGTGTTTGCTCCTCCCATTGTGAAACGTAGAGATATGAATGCTATGTTTGATGATTATGTCAGATTAAACATAGAGTATCATAGCTGAGAGCGAATAGAGCTATGTAGATAGTTATATTTGAAGATTCTTCCAAGTGTCGCATTCTTATATGGTACATGATGCTCCAGGAGATCCACCGAGGTCAGCTCATCCAGGGATATTAAAGGGGGAGCAAGCTAGGGCATATCATGTTGTTGATGTGTTGCCTAGATGACGTCGTATTATAGAGGATGAGCAGACAAGTATTGATGGTAACTCTTTTTGGATGGCTGTGAGGCGAGGGGCGTTGTAAATGTTATGATGGCAGAGGCTTGGGAGGCACTGCAGTATAGGAGGCAGCGTAGAAACAGGAGGGCACGAGGTCAAGGTCGAATCCATCATACGCGGTATTATAGTACTTGTACCCTTGATATACTTTAGATTGGATTTTATGTATCGATTTCGTTATAAATCTTGGATTGGATTTATGTACTCTTGACTTATAACTTTATATATGTCATTTTTTTCATAGTCTTAGTATTGTTGAATCATAGTATATCTTCTGACTATTTGATATGAGAATCACTTAAAATTTACTGTGTGCACTGGATACAGAGATATATCTCCAAATGCTTTACGTAGATATATCTCTGAAACAATCTAACATTTAACAAATAAATGTTCGTACAAAGTAGGGGTGGCCCTGAGCACGGGCTCGTGGGGCGGGAGCCCAGGGCCTCAGAATTTTAGGGGCACCAAATGTATTTTTCTTACCCCTACATATATTAAAAGAGAATTTTCTATTACAAAAACATTTGCTAGAAATTTTTTTAAAAAAATACTGGTTAACAAAATTATAAGGGCACTACAAAGTTAAAATTAATAAAAGAATGTAATTTCTCATAAATAAAATATAAAAAAAATCAATTAATTCCTCTAAAATAATATTAATTAACTTATCCATAATTTTAGCAACTACAGAGTTTAATTGAGGCACTAAAATTAAAATAATGATATAGAAAATATTTTATATTATTGATCCCAAAATTAAGAGTGAACTACTTCAACTACCTGAACAAGATAATAATCTCAAAATTAAGAGTGAAGTCGAATCCTTAGCAACTCATGGAATTAGAAACTTTAAACTTTTAGTAGCTATGATTATTTGGTAGCTGAATTTTGAGTCTGCTGAAGAGTCTTTTCGAAATCATGATTTCTTATATAATGTAGATCAAACAATAGGCTCACTTGATAGAAGATTTAAGCAGTATAGCACATGAAAATAATTTTTTAGATTTTTGTTTAGTATTGAAAGGCTTAGATCATAAATAATTTTGTTTGAAGAACCGAAACTTATTAGAGAAGTGTTAATAGTTGAATCAAAATTAAGCTATATAATATTGAGTTCTTCAAAGACTTTTAATTGTTTTCCTAATGCATGCATATATTATAGAGGATTATTGACTAAATAGTCAATAATCTTAAAGGCTAAGAGGATGATATTTAAATAATTTTAAAGGCTTGGTCAATTTTTTTATAGGAAAAAGGACCGGATCAAGAAGAAGAATAATAAGACTCTTTATAGTGGTTTATGTTTTGATGTAGTATAAACATTGATTGAAAGATCCATATTTCTATTCTTTGTGGACAATATCAAATGAAAATATATTTTTTATCCAATTATTTCTTTTATCTTTATGTATTTCTTGTTAAAAAAATTATAGGGGCATCACTCTTTTGATTCGCCCAAGACACCAAAACTCAAAGGACCGGCCCTGGTACAAAGATGCATCTCCAAAATAATCTAACGTTTAATAACTAAAGATATGTTCGGAGATATATCTCCGAAAACTAAAATTCATTTTTGAAATTATATAGTATACTTTTCAGATGCATAAGATGGATTAAAAAATCCTCATAGTAATCCCCTTTTTCTATATATAATTTATGTTGGATTTGGGCTTTGATTTAGATTTCCACCGAAGTAAGTCTAGGCCCAACAAATAGTGACATTTCTTTTACCCCTAATAATTTATTTTTTAATTAATAAACCACCTGTAATAAACAGTTACAATACAATATGTACTGCATTGATCGAAGAATATTGGTATTGGTCTTGACTTGTTTAGAGATCCAAAATTCAAGCCACGAAATACCAAGTCCCCTAGACTCTCCTTTTTGCCCTTCTCAAAATGTCACTCATTTCGCATTCTTACATAATCTACGCAAGGTACATTATAAATGAAACAACATAGTTTTGCACTATTTATGTCAACAAACACCGTTTTTCTTTCACATTAAAAAAACACTAGTGTCTGTTAGCAATAGAGTATTACCATAAAAATGTTACAAAATTGGTTACTACTACTTCTACTACCCATCTTTCTCCACTCTTTTCCTATACTGATCCAAGGATCAGATCAACATGAAAGAAAGGTATACATTAGTGAAAGTGTTTATAACACCTAAACTCATCACTACTACTGCTGAAAAGAATTATTGATATAAGCAAGATTTTTAATTTCCGCTGCAAAAATGGTTATCGTGACGGTTGCAATGTGAATTGATGCCGTTACGGCTTAAATTTATTTTTTACTAGCGCACTATATATTTATCTTATGAGTCACATATCTTTTGTGCATCATACATTGCAATTGTAATCCGATATGTCTTGTTGGGGTTTGCACTTTGAAACAAGGGTTACAAGATTAATCTATGTTTGTTCTTACCCTCTTAATAATTTATGTGAATTTTGTGACTAATAAACAGCCATATATTGTATACATGGGAGCACTACCAGCTACAAGAACCTATACTACTATGCAACAACGCCACCATAACATGTTGGAGACTGCCATTGGAAAGTAATAATTCTCAATTCCAAATACATTTTATTACCTACATTAATTTATAATAATTATGAATAAATAATATGTATAAAAAAATTATACAGAAGTTTAATCAAAAAAACACAGATACAAACGCATACACCTAACACAAACACAGACACCACACAGACACTCTGGACACACCAATATCGATAAAAGTTTAAGAAAATAAATCAATTGGGCATAATCGGATATATTGTTGTCATGTTGGACAGGATAGTTACTACATGTGATGTCGCGTTGTAACATTTGCACAAATTTATATGTAGTTAAATAAGATTAAATTCTGATATAAGATGCTAATAACACTTCATCGATCATTATCTAAGTGATTGTTATTTTTCCGTTTTCCTGCAGCAAACAGTTAGCTAGAGAATCCAAAATACATAGTTATGGAAAGAGCTTCAATGGATTCGTTGCACGACTTTTGCCACATGAAGCACAGAAATTGCAAGGTACGGGAACAGAAAATTTTGTTGATTCAGTTGTCTCTTATATTTAGAACCGAAATAGATGCATATTATTTAATTGAATGCAGAGGAGGAGAATGTGGTATCTGTGTTTAGAAATACATACCATAAATTACATACAACAAGGTCATGGGATTTCATGGGAATGCCCCTGAAAGTGAAGAGAAACAGCAATATAGAAAGTCACATCATTGTCGGCGTGCTAGACACAGGTATATATAAATTAAATTAACATTTCTCTAAGATTTATAGTAAATAAATGATGAAATATGTAAACAGGTATTTGGGTTGATTGTCCCAGTTTCAATGACGAGGGGTTAGGACCGCCCCCGCGTAGATGGAAAGGAAAGTGTGTAACGGGAGCCAACTTCACTGGCTGCAACAAGTATCCTTCTACTTCTAATTCTATCAGTAGAGTAACCCAAAGTTGAGATATTGTACTGCTTGTATGCAAGGTTGATTTGATTTAAACTTGTTTTCTTGCGCAGCAAGGTAATAGGAGCAAAATACTTCAACCTCGACCCAACTGGTCCAGTCATCCCAAACCCGAGTCCCGTGGATGATCAGGGCCATGGAACTCACACGTCATCGACAGTGGCCGGATCAGTGGTGAGGGATGCGAGTTTTTACGGCATTGGCGAAGGCAATGCACGCGGCGGTGTCCCATCAGCACGCATAGCAATGTACAAGGTTTGTTGGAGCGTTGGGTGCAGTGACATGGACATGCTTGCTGCTTTTGATGAAGCCATTGCTGATGGTGTCAACCTCATATCAGTGTCTATTGGGGGTCCCTCACGTCAGTTTTTCTCGGACCCAATTGCTATTGGAGCATTTCATGCTATGAGAAGAGGTGTTCTCACTTCTTGCTCGGCTGGAAATGATGGTCCTCGACCTACGTCGGTTGAGAATGTTGCTCCTTGGATTATGACTGTTGCTGCTTCCACTATTGATAGACAGTTTACAACACAAGTAGACTTCGGTGATGGAAAGAGTGTTACGGTAAGTAACTATAAGAACTAAAACCAAAAGACCTTTGTATATTTAAATCAAAACAAATAAAAGGTTAACTCCTTACGATGTTACAAATTAGGGACTATCGATCAATACCTTTTCCCCTGAGAAAAAGATGTACCCCCTGACTAGTGGACTTCTTGCTGCTAACGTTAGTGGAGATGAGTATAGCAATCCTAGGTACTGTTATTATCCTTAATTTCTTACTATATTTTATAACTTCTTGAGAAGATTATGATGTTTTGAGGTGATGATGATGGTTATGATGTAGTGCTTGTGATTATGGGTCTCTAAGCAAGGATAAGGTGATGGGAAGGATAGTGTATTGTGCTGGGGGTTCAGGCCACCAGGACGTAATAATTAAGGAGTTAGGAGGAGCAGGAATCATTATAGGAGATGAAGATCAAGAAGATGGTTCCTCCACAACAGTAATTGCAGGAGCAGTTGTTGATATGAATACAGTAGGCAAAAACATTGAAACCTATATTAATTCCACTAAGTAAACTCTTTCACTCTCCTTTTCACTATACCGTAACTGAGTAATCTGATCATTTTTGGAAAGTAAAGTAACTAACCAGAAGAAATATCTGCCTGATTTCAAATCTAGGAATCCTCAAGCTGTGATATACAAATCAGCAAGTACGAAAGTCCCTGCTCCATATCTTGCTTCTTTTTCATCTAGAGGTCCACAACATATCAATCGTAACATCCTCAAGGTGATTGATTTTCTCTCTTTGTTACTTACTCCCTTGTGTTGTTTCCATTTCACTTGTCCTCTAAAATGTTAAAATTTTATGTGAAGCCTGACTTGGCTGCCCCGGGATTGGACATACTGGCGGCTTATTCCAAATTGACATCAGTAACCGGGTATGCTGAAGACACGCGTCATAATGTTTTTAACATAATATCAGGAACATCCATGGCTTGTCCCCATGCAGCTGCTGCTGCTGCTTATGTTAAATCCTTTCATCCCGACTGGACTCCTGCAGCAATTAAATCTGCCCTCATGACCACTGGTAAGGCAATTGTGGTCGCATCAGCCGTATTTGGCAATATCAAGGATCATAAAGTGACTTTTTTTATAACTAAGACAAATTTTCAAAGTATATAACAAAATTCATTTCAAATCTAACATTTTCGTCTCTTTGATTCAGCAACTCCTATGAAAGTCAAAGCCAACGACAGTTTCACAGAACTGGGAATAGGCTCGGGACAGATTAGCCCAGTAAAAGCATTGCATCCTGGTCTAGTTTATGACATTAGAATGAACTCCTATATTGCCTTCCTTTGCAAGGAAGGATACAACAGTACAAACATTGGTATCCTGATTGGAATCAAGAGTTTCGATTGCTCCAGAGTTAAACCAGCAATAGGCACTGATGGAATCAACTACCCTACTATGCATATTCAGCTCCTGAGTGCCAGTTCTAATATCTCTGCAGTTTTTTACAGGACAGTAAAAAATGTAGGATACGGAGCTTCAACATACAAGGCTAAAGTCACAGCACCTAAGGGTCTTTCTGTGGAGGTTATCCCAAATACATTGACGTTTACTCAGTTGCACCAAGAACTGTCATTTAAGGTTGTCCTGAACGGGCCTCCAATGCCGCCGGAGACACTGATATTATCTGCATTACTCGAATGGAATGACTCTAAACACAATGTTAGAAGTCCAATAGTTGTCGTTAGGCCATCATTGTGATACAAAAACCCGAATTGGACATATTTCATATCCTAGGAATTTAAGTTCAGGAGGTTTATTCATATTGTGTACATCTAAGTCTGCTATTTGCTTTAGCTTAATGAAAAAGAAATTTAGTCGCACTTAGTACTAGTAATGAACAATAGTTTGTATCGATATACTTGGGGCTAGAAAAAGTTGTAGGGTCAAAGTTTTCCATAAACATGAAGAATGCATTAAACAGTAAGAGAAAAAAGTACAGGATGACAACCAAGCGCATGCACTAAAACCTGGTTCACTGTATTTTAAGCTCAATACCAACAATTTCTATTTCAGTTGAATGAAATTTTCAATTCTCAAGTAACAGTTAGAAGTATATAATTTACAAGGTTATCCTTATACAGCATATTGTACACCCAATTTATGGGATTAAAGTGCTCAGAGATACCCTACAAAGTTGAAGAATCCGGATAGTAATAACTCTTAAATAAAAAAGTTGTTCCACTTGACAATGGAAGTAAAAAAAGCAAGATGATTTCAGAAAAACCTAACTTTCCCACTATCACTGCTATATACATGATTTGGAATTCAATACCCTTCCAAGGCTCGTAAGTGAATTCGGTCTCATGTACCCTCTCCTCAATTTCACCAAATTTCTTTTCTATCAAACCATAAGCAGGTGCAAAAGCTGATAATTGGTTAACTGAGAAATCAACACTCCATCCGGCGGCTTTGGTTACTTTTTAGTTTTGTTAGTTCCTTTCTCCTCTTTCGTGCCTCTGCCGCAGCAACTGCATCTACTAGATTTTTTCCTGGGCATATGAACTGTTCTTGTTTCTTTTCCAGTGAAGAAACTGTTGAAGATACCTTGGTGTTGGAAGCCAAATTTAACTGAAGCTCGGGTTCTTGCTTGACTACAGAAGCATGTCCATTACAATCAAATGCAGGTCTATGGAAATTTTCTATATTGTGACATCTTTTTTTCTGCTCAACTCCATCCAAAGAAAAACATGGAGTGGTGTGACCAGGATCACTACTAGATCTGGATTTGGTCCACTCAGTAGATTCTGTTTTCAATTTGATAGGTACAGTTGCATGACAATCCCTATTTCCTGCTCTATTTAAGGATAAACTAGTACTGCATTGTTCATCTAGAGGAAGATTATCTTGTTTATCTTCTACACAACTGGAAGCCGATGGTTGTCCATTTCCAATATCCGGAGGAGGGTATAACCAAGGACATTGAAACATGTACAATAGATTTTGTGTTCGATTGTCATTTATAAGGTTATCTTGCTTGTGAGGAGATTCAGACTCAGAAGAACATGGTTCGTATACATGTGATGGAATGGCAATGGAGTTAAATGGTGTATGAACTTGATTAGAAGATTGAAAGATGGAGGGCCAAAATAATTGTCTAACCGGAAAATGGTTACAACGAAACCATGGACTATTACCAGACATAGGTGCTACCTCGGCCATAGATAACTCCTGCTCAACAGGAGTTTTTTCCAGTTTCGTGTTTATTGACTTAGATACCTACAAACAGAAGCAAATGTCATTTTTCATGTAATTATTTACTTTTGAAAACAAGAAGAGTTATACCATACTTAAGGATTTCTTCCTGAGCAAAACATCTTACTTGTGCTTTTAATAGCTTATTTGTAGTCTCTAAAGACTGATACTCTTTCAAAGCCAGTTCCTTCTTCTTTTCACCAGAAATGCCACAACAGAGTGAATGATTAGAAAATATCAAAGAGATGAAATTAAGTTAGAAGCAATAATATCTAAAATAGATGCACCATACAGATAAGCAAAGCAAAATAAAGAGGAAGAAAGTATAAAAGGAAGACAAAAAAAGTAGCTTCGTTATAAGAAGGAAGTAAGGAACGACTATTGAAACGTACTCTCTTTAGGTTTTCATTTTCCAGCACTAACGAGGCAGCTTTTCTGCTTAACTCCTCACTCAGAGCCTGAAGCATTTCATAAAAAAGAAATAAAATCTGCTCAATATTTGAATGAGAAATCACTCAGCCAGAACAATGATAAATTGGTATATATTATCGGGACTAATTGAATGTTGATTACGCCTTTTTTGTTGTACTGAAGTCCTAAACTTTTTTATGCAAAGGCTTAATTACAATAAAATTAAGTTTTTAAAAATAAGAGAGAACCAAACACAGCAATTGTTGCAAAGTGGGCATAGTGATATAGTGATACAGGTATTACCATACTTGGATCAAAAATTAAGACTACAGATTTACTGTCAAATTCTGCATTTTGGTATTAAAACCAAATTCCTATGCTGGTTGCCTGACTCTTGATATAATCAAAATAGGACTTGTTGCTATTAACATGCACTGTGAGAAACTATATGCTTAACCTCATTGGCTTTGGCATGGCATATAAAAAACCGGTGACTAGAGGCAAACTGGGACTGGACTATTCTACAAGTTTCATGGATGTTATAAAACATGATGTTCTAGGACCATGGAAACTTTCATTTTCTACAAGAAAAGCTTAAATAATCATCCAACTAATTGGTACATTGTCAATAAGCAATGCCCAATTAACAACAATATCAGGGAGGGAGCAAATAATTAATGACCCAATTAATCTGATGACGCCTAGGTAGAGGTGGTGATCATTAGCACAAACAATGTAAGTCAATCCACAAACAAATTATGTGGTTAATAAAAAAGTATAAAAGTAAAGACTTCTAGTCAACAAAACACACCAAACATGTGCAGGTGCAAATTTGGTTTAGATTTTGGACTATCCATAAGCAAACCTAAAAATCGGTGAACTTCTGCCAATATAAATACCTGCCTGCGGCGAATTGTCTGCCTAGCGGACTCTCTATTAGCCAATACCCTTCGTATCCTCCGTGCTTCTTTTTCTTCCTGAACAAAAACACAGTAAATTACAAGTACCCCAAGGAATTGAAGTAAAAGAAACTTCAGCCTCTCTTATACCTCTGTAAAATTACGTCTTGACGACTTGTTGCAGTGATTAGTCTTAGATAAATCAGCATCCTGCTCCAACTTAATGTTTCTTAAGCAGTCATTTTGTTGAATCCTTTCTGTTTCGATCGATGTAGTGCTCGACATTTTTTCATCTTGCTGCTGACCTGCAACACCTTGGCCCTGCCATAATAAATTAAATAATTTCTAAATTCCTCCATAAAATGTTTCAACGATCGGAGATACTCCTTTATACTCCATTAACCATAATTTTTAGATGTTGAAACTTAAAATAACATTCCATTAATAATCCAAATTGTGTCAATCAAACGTATATGATTTTCAAATATACAAAATATCTATTAATTAACCACGATTTCTGCTCAACTATATACATGAAAATCATAGTTGATGAACGTTTAAAATTGTAGTTGATAAGTTATATAATAAGTTGAACTATAGTAATTTAAATATTTATTATATTATATGCGTAGTAGTTGACAAGATATAGTATAATTCAACATCAAATCCACAATAGTATAATAATAATAAGTTGAACTATAGTAATTTAAGTTAAGCAAGAAAATTACCGAACTAGGCGGAGGAGGATCCGAGTGAGGAATCGGTGAGTCGAGGTTGAATCGGTTGTTGCAGGAATTATCGGTGGAATGAGTAGTGTGGCGGCGCATTGCTAATCGGGAAAAGTAAGCTAGAGTCTCCGCCGCCTCAATCTCGTCGGACGGAGAGGAAGAAGAAGAGGAGGATGAAGAAGTAGGGGAGAGAGAAGAAGAAGCTGAAGCATAGCGTTTCTCTGATTCCATATTGGTCTAGAGAGAGAGGGGACGTGGTATGTAACCGTCGTAACGGAAGAGAGAAGAGGAAAGAATGAAGAGAAGGGAGTATTACATTTACATTAGTCAGCAAGAGAGTGGTTAGAGAAGGAAGCAATAGCATGATAGGTGAAGAAGGCCACACAGATAGTGAATGATTGCCACATGTCATGGTTGATGAAATGTTGACCAGTTTCGTAATAAGCAAACCATGTATGTTTGATTGCCACGTTTCGGGAATCATCCCCACGTAGCTGATTGGCCGCACTGCAAAAGTCGGCTTATTATCATTCATCATCCATGCTTGCCTATCTTTTATTTATTTTTTGGCATTTCTTTTAGGGTGAAGTCTAAGGTGAGGGCTCAATTAAGTCCCTCACGGTGAAACATCGAAGCATTATCGTCTGACTGAATCAACGATTTAGATTTGTTTAAAACTAAAATAAAGAAATTTATATATTTTCACACAATCTTTTCTCTACCTTTCTTCTCCGTGTAAATCTTCTTCTTTTCATTAACATGTGCCCTTGGGGCACAAGATAATTAGATATTTATAGAAAAAAATTCTTGGAACGCGTGCATTCAATGTATCGGAACTTTAAATATGACTTTATTGCATTTAATTACATTTAGTTTTTTCTAATTATAGTATCCTTAACATGTGCACTAAGGGCACATGTTAGCATGACCCTAAAAAAAATTATATATTTTCACACAATCTTTTCTCTACCTTTCTTCTCCGTGTAAATCTTCTTCTTTTCATTAAAAAATTGCAGAACATTAAAACAGTTACATCAATTTTAGGTTCTAAAATTTGTACATTTACACTTACAGGATAATCTAATCAAAAAGTTAAACACCCACAGTAATGAAAATGTTCTTCACAAGAGACCATCTTCTAACATTGAGATCAACAATCCCCTACATAAATCTATACAATAAGCCTTCACCTGCACAGGTTGTTTGCACAGGCTTTTTGAATATCTGGCAGGCGAGGAACAATTTAGTGTTTAAGAATGCAGTGCCAAACCCCCAACAAGTTGCTCACATCACCATGGAATCCGTGCTGGAGTGGCAGGTAGTAAGCAAAGCACCATCGAACAGGCCAAATGAAATCAGCATGGGCAACAATGCCAGTTCTTCCTGGTTTGTCCAGACCGATGCTGGATGTTTTGACAATGGTATTGTCTCTCTTGGTTGTGTGATAAAAGATCCTAACGACAAAGTGCTTACAGCCGCCTGCCAAAGAATTTCTAGTTTTGTAGATATTGCTACAGCAAAAATCATGGGAATCCTGTGGGCCATGCATATTGCCTTGGATCACAAGCTAGAAAATGTGATCTTTCAATCTGACGCCCTTGAAGTGATTGATTGCATAAATGGAGTTTCCTATTCAGCTGCACTGGAGTTACTTGTTAATGATTGTAGGCTTATGCTTTCGAAATTTAGGAATCCTGTTGTTGTTTATCTTAATAGAAGGTTTAATATTGATGCACACCATTTGGTGCATGTAGGTAAAAGACTTGGTACTATGTCTTGGTCTGGTGAAATTCCCTCTGTTGAGGAACCAGTTGTTTGTACTGCCAATTTGGCTTCTTTGGTAATCTAAGTTTCTTTTACCCTCAAAAAAAAAATTATTGTCTCCATGAGAAAATTTAAGACATTTTCTACATTGCTCTTTTCTAAAATCTTAAACTTTATGGTTGGTTGTAGGAAGAAAACTTGTTTCATAGAAGACGACGATGGTTTAACTTCAATTACAGACAATTAACTATCTTATATCTTCTAATCCCATTTTAGTTTTGTGTTAAGAATTAAGGGTTGGTCCCTTCTATATTGAAGAAGACAAATCTATTATCTAGTATTTTAATTTCCATTTTAGAAGACAATTAACTATCTTATATCTTCTAATCCCATTTTAGTTTTGTGTTAAGAATTAAGGGTTGGTCCCTTCTATATTGAAGAAGACAAATCTATTATCTAGTATTTTAATTTCCATTCACTATTTTTTTATTGGAAAATATACAAATGAAAAAAAGATGATAAGATCATATGTGGGGATGCGTAAAGAGTTTTAATTTTATATTAAATAAATCCAACCGTTAATTAAATCTAATGGTATTATTTAAATGTTTCACCGGTGAGGGATTTAATTGAACCCTCACCTTCTTTTAGATATAAAAAACAAAACTAAATATTAATGTGTATTTTAAATTTTATTTTTATTTGGCATTTTTTTTGTTTAGTATGGTTGAGGGTCACTTTATCAAGTGGATACATTTTTTTTATTGCACATGAGAGATCAATATATAATTTTTTCTATCAAATTCAGCGTCAATTATCATTGAACCAACTAACAATTAATTATTTGATATTTTTTTAGCGTAAAAATAAAAAAGTTTCTTAATTTAATTTAAAATTCAATTTATCCATTATGTTGCTTGAATGTTGATATAGTTGTGTATTGTTGATTCAAATTACTATGAGAAAATTAATTTTTTTAAAAATTATATTTATTATTTTAGAAAATACTATGAGTTTTTTTTTAAAATTTTTTGTAATTCAACAATAGTGTTAGAAAATAAAAAATGTCAAAGGTAAATAATATGGAAGTATTTTCATTGTTGGAACATGTTTTTCATGATTTGTCATTTTATTTGGAGCAGTTTGAGAATTATCTGTTTCACAATAAAACCTTCAATTCTTAATTCCACAAGTGGAGAACCTTCTATCAAATCTACGTATGCATATTTTTCTCATACTACCCGTCTATCAGAATATTTGTTGATTTAAGTGTCGATTTTCCTTCTGTTAAAAAATAAAATATTAATATGTATTTTTTATTAAACAGAGGGCTTTCGCCCAAAAAACACAACAAACCAATTATTCTAGGAAAAACACTCCACATAACATCTCTAACTATCATAACTTTCAGAAAAACAAGAGCAACTTCTCGAAACACCAATATGCATGTTATCTATTCTGGCCTTAGCTAAAGCATCGGCACAAGAATTAGCTTTTCTATATGTATGATCTACTGTCACTTCCTCAAACCATTTCATGAAATTATGAATTTGCTTAATCAAATCATAACCTTCCATGCCTTTATCTCCTTCATCTTCTATTGCTTTAACAATCGTCTTCGAATCCACACAAACTTCAACTTTCCTCCAATCAAGGTTCCTCGTTAATTTGAGGGTCTTCCTAAACGCCCTAAAATTTTACTCTCAAGCAACAGAGTAAGTTAGGGGTTATGATGAAATTTGGTGGTTACGTAATATTTACGATCAATTTTGGATGAAATCAATGGAATAATGAGTAAAAGTCATGCCAAAGTATGAAGAAGTGGGCGAAAATCTATCAAGAGGAAGAAATATGGACTTAGTGAAAATATTGAAAAAAAGGAAGAAAATATAAGAATTTAGCCTCTGGATTTCACGCGACCGTCATGTTGACATCGTCGGCGCGATGATGTCATATTACGGGCGCAATGCTTAGTGACGCAGGCGCGATGGCGTGATACTCTGACACACTGAATTTGCTATAAATAGGTTTTTTTTGCTACTTTTTAAGGGGTTCCAAATTTGACAGAGAAAGTGACAACTTATAGTTTTACAACAAGGATTTTAAGGGTTTTGGAAGTCATTGAAGATATTTTTGCTTCCTTGATTTTTCTGTCTTCTTCAGCTAAACT
Organism: Vicia villosa; assembly: GCF_029867415.1. Classification (NCBI taxonomy): domain Eukaryota; kingdom Viridiplantae; phylum Streptophyta; class Magnoliopsida; order Fabales; family Fabaceae; genus Vicia; species Vicia villosa. The sequence goes on from NC_081185.1 coordinate 164,259,011, forward strand.
CATGGTAATTGTTACAAGCAATATGAGTAGCTAGATTCCTTAGACTAAGTCTTTTTGAGACAAACCTGCTTGTATTATGTTGGATCATATGGATTTTTAATGTTAATTAAATTCTTTTATGTTACTATTGTTATTTAATTATCCTTAATTTTAATGTTTTTTATGTATTGACGAATACAAGAATCGATATCAGATAAGTAGGAATTATTGATGTAAGTATACCAATTCGGTGTAGGGTAATTGTTCAATTTAGTAATTAACTAGAAATATGTAATTATAAGTTGTGGGTCTTGAATTAAAGAATGTAGAGCGCCTAATTTAACTCTGAACTTGCTTAAGAAATTAGGGAATTATTATGAAGATTAGTGAGTTATACACCAAAGAATTGGGTGCAGTGGTCTTGTTAACTTGCCATAAAACTTTAACATATTAGAAATTCAATTAATGCACAGTTCATTAACATGTATAAGTAAGAGAGTCCAAAGAAAGATCTAATCGCCTTTAACTATTGAATTTTATTCCAACTATTTTCTCATTTTAATCTCGAGCTGAATCAACATGAACCCTTATGCCTTTTGTTATATACTTTAATTTGCACCATAGATACGTTGTTAAATTCACAATCCCCGTGGAGACGAATTTAATCGATATAATCATGTATCACTCATCAATACCGCTTATGTCTAATCGGTGTTGTGGGTTTTACCTTATTGTTTAATCGATGAACTCTCAACCTATTAAGCAATACAATAACATTAAGACTTGATACAAGTAAGTATCAACCTCTAAATCTATGTCTAGACTTTGGTATTTGATAGATGACAGTCTTAGGTCAAGACTTGAAAGATATTTCTCAATAATGTTTCAAACCTTAAAAATAACATGAAAACAAAGATAACATCTATATTAATTCATAACTAGTTCACATAACAAGGATCAAAAGGAATACATACAATTACGGTCAATTACATCTAATTCGGACACAATGGATTTAGCTACACATCATCATGGTAGCTTGCTTCACAAGAAAGGAGAAGAGATGAATAAGCATCAATGTTGAGAAGTCGACTATTAACGTGTATTCAGCTCTGATTCCTCGATTTTGTGTTTTTTACAGTATTCTTGGTGTATTTCTCTCTCCAAAATGGTGTCTAACCCCAAAAATATCAATTGAATTCTATTTATACAACAAAGAAAAACACAGACAGTGTTAAGCCCCACAAAACGCGCTTAGCGCGACTACCAGACAAAAATTGATCAAACCACCCACAATGGTGCTTAGCGCAAGAAAACGGCACTTAGCCCGAAAGCTTCTATTTTGGAATCTTCTAGCGCGCTTTGACCATGCTTAGCCCCACCTATAACTTTGTTTTTCTTCCAAAAATGCATGTTGAAGCTATTCTTTTGCCTTTTAATGCCCAAAGCTTTACCAATGCAAACAAACCTACAAAATGAGCTGCAAATGATCAAACTATACAATATTTACACGGTAAAACTAAAAAGCTAGTATAAACATTATAGTTAAGGTTTTACCATGAATATTAAATAAATCGAGATAAAAGGCGCCACTAATTAATAATAAATATAAACACAATTTGGCTCTTATCAGTTCTACAGTGAATTAATGGTTTGAGGGTACTGCGACTTTGACTCTGCAGTGAATTGATGATTTGGGGATGTTGTGACTTTGACTATGCAGTGGATTGATGGTTTGTTGGATTTGATATCAACATCTTACAAACATTGAAGGTAACGCCTCCTCATTGTTACTCTTTTGAGAATCTTTAATGTTAAGACTAATTCAATCTTTTGTTTGTCATTGTTGCCACTTTGTAAATTTTATTTTAAGTTTATCTTTGAGTAATGACTATATTGAAGTAAATCCAATGAAGTTCATATTTTTGGTTATGCAAGGTCAAAGATCTCTAATGATGAATTGAGAAACAAATTGCACATGTAAGAATCTTTTTAGAAAAAACATGTTAGATATAGTTTATACATCATATTTATGTATCTTGATTTTCTTATAGAGAAACAACTTTGTTTTGTGAACTGCATGTCATGATTTTACTCTTGCACCTTCTTTCACAAAATTGTTCAACAATATGCTTTGTCATAGTTTAATTAATTCATGTAAATGCATGTGTTGAACTGTTTGTAACTGTAACACTTATGGATTGACATGCAACTATCTCCCCTAAAGAGTTAGATGGTGTATCAAATAAATTTCAATGGTTAGGTCCAGCTATCTCTCACCATTTCTTGATATCTTACTTCAAAATTTTGATTGGTCTAAGGGTGTGTTTGATTTGCAAAAGGGTAAGTATTGGACAAAATAATACAATACAAACCTTTTAAGTAATGGACAACTTTTTGTCTTGTGCGATGTTTGATGGATAATGGACAAGACAAGTAAAATAAAGGAAAATTTACTATATTACTCTTTATAAATGTAAATATTAATAGAGGAGGAAGAGGAGAAAGAGGAGAATGACAGAGAGAGAGAGAGAGTGTGTGTGTGTGTGTGTGTGAGAGAGAGAGAGAGTGAGAGAGAGAGAGAGAGTGTGTGTGTGTGTGTGTGTGTGTGTGTGTGTGTGGATTTTTGTAGAAAAAAAGGGTAATTTTGTATTTTAAGTCAGTTGTACTAGGGACAAAAAGTTGTCTCATGGTTTAGTGAGGGACAAAAATTTTAGTTTTTGTCCAGTCCCTAATCCTTATTTTTGCCCTGTCTCGTGAACAGTTTTTAAATCAAACGCGGGACAACTAAAAATGTGTTGTCCAGTCCCTTATTTTTTAGAAAATCAAACGCATCCCATAGTAATAATCATATGTCTCCATTTCTCTTGTATATTAGATATATAAGTGGAGGTTACAACTCTGAGGAAGGCTTTCACCTGCTATATAAAGAGATTTTAGAGCATGAATATTTGAAAAATAGTAAATAGGGTTCATCTTGAAGGATTTTTTATCTTGCACTTCTTCCTTTAATTTATCCACGTGTTTGCAAGATGATCAAGACTTATTGCATGAATAAATGTAAGATGTTATAATTTATGGTATTATACAGTTATTTTCACATGTTATCTCAGCAATCACAATTGTAACAAAACTTCTTTGTAATGCTGCCAAGTTTGGCATATTTACTTTGGAATGTTGGCTCTTGAAGTGTTTCTCTTATTTGGTTATAGAAGTTAACTTGATAAATTTTTTGTTTGGTTTATGAGATTAGTTTATTAAAATCTCATTCTTGGTTCATGATCTTAGTCTATTAAAATCTCAATTTTGGTTTGAAGGACCAGCCTATGAAAATCTCTCAGTCGACAGTAGGAAGGTTCTTGGGCATAACTTGATAAAAGTTCAAAGGTATTATTTTTAGTGGAAATCTCAAGAAGAAATTATTAGGGATAGGAGTAGACCAAGAGATTGGCCGAACCTCGATAAATCCAGGTGATATCTATCTAAACTTTCTCTCTTTACTTGCAGTTATTTACTTTCTTTTACATTTTAGTCTTTCTAATTTCCAATGCTTTCGTCTCTTCTTTTTAACTATACTAACACAAATTATTGTTTTAAGTAACAAACTTTTAAATAAATCATATTTTTTTAATACCCCAATTCATCCCCCCTCTCTTCTACGTAGAGTCACTTGTTAAACATATATTGTTATTCCCCCTATTATTACGGAGAACGTGACTTCCTCCTTTGATTGGGTTTCCCAACCGTTAGTACCCCAAGGACATGTTACTGATTCACACATGTTTCATTAGCGGGCAAACGGTGGTTTTACCCAGGCCCAGCCGAGGACGAGTGATGTGGCCAACAAGGGAATAGTATATCCAGTGAGCAAGCATTACAGTAAATATGTGTGTTATAAGCAATGGATAGATAGAAGCCCCACTTTGGATGGTGTTAGTAAATTATCAATTAAACGGTAAGAGAACTGGGAATATTCTCTCAATCCATGCACTCAATACTAATAGTCCTTTTTATTTTCTTGGTGGATTAAGTTTAGTGCAACACTATTATTTTCCCCCTAATATATCTTCTATTATTTTCATTCTAATTAATGGAAATCATACATAACTTCTCTTTTTCATGCAAAAATAACTACATTTTTTATTTTAATAGTGATATAAGATGTTAATAATAGATTTTATATCATTTAACAAATTTGTTATCACAAGTCAGGATGGCCGAGTGGTCTAAGGCGCCAGACTCAAGTTCTAGTCTTCGAAAGAGGGCGTGGGTTCAAATCCCACTTCTGACATTTTTATTTTGCCAATATATAAAGTTATGTTCTTTTACTTAATTTTGATTTTGATTTATCTTATTTGTGTGATGTGTATTTAGATTGTATCTTTGTTTAAAATATGTAGTAATTATGATAACAAATTATTAGTCATATAAATCTAAACATCTATAAAATAACCCATCAATGGAAAAGTTATGTATTTTTTAATTGCTCTATAGGTGTGAGATATGAGGACCATTTATCTTCTCTTTTGTTTTGCATTAAAGAAAAAGCTCTTAGTAGACAAATAGCTATATTCGTGGAGCAAGTTAGAAGTAACTCCATAACTTCAAATAATACCATCATTCCTACTCATACTTTCTTTGTTGATGATCCTGTAATTTTTGCAAAGCCACTAGGATGAAGGCGACAAACATCCATAATCTTCTTCAATAGTATAGACGAAACTCAGAACAACATATCATCCTTCTCAAGTGCATGTTGATAAGAGGGGAGTCAACTATACAAGGCTCAACAACTTAGTTAATTTGTGTAGCTTTACCATTGGTCAAACCCCTTTAACTTCATTGGAGTATTTATCTTAAAAGGCTAAGTTATATAATTGGAAATGACATCTTCTTTCCATGATGGATCATGTCCAGTTGGTTGGATCTGTCATCCATGAAATCTTATTATATAGTCTCAAAATCTATGAGTGGCCATTGACCCTTTTGAATAGATTGGATAGCTATATTAGAAAATTTATGTGGACAAGCAATATTGACACAAGAAAACTTATTATTGTTTTTTGCGATAATTTTTTTTACTCTCGTCTCTATAGGTAGACTTGGTTTGAGGAAAATCAAAAGCACTAATAAATCAAGACGTCCCACTATTTGATGGAACATGATCACAACTAACAAACTATGTGTCATTACTCTTATAAGATGGTACTTTAAGAAAAAAAATAAACCTATCAAGCATCACATATCCTTCTCAATGTGATTTGGTTTAAAGCATACTTTGAATGATATTCAAGATCATAACATGTGGAAAATAAGGAACAACAAAGAGATTTCTTTATGGCATGACAATTTGTTAGGTTATAAAATTAATGGTTCCATTGTCCTTCTGGATCAACTTAAGTATAAGTAAAATAGTAATTTCCAAGATCTAATCCAAGGAAGTATTTGGAACATTCCTCTGAATTTCACCATTTTTCACCAAAGATAACAAATAATATTCTCAAAATCATTCTCTCTCTCTCTCTCTCTCACACACACACACACATTATCTCTCTCTAAAATAAATAAAGACTTTCTCTCTCTCTCTCTGAAACTAATAAAGACGTTGAAATTTGGAAAAGTTTAAGCAATGGAACACTTACATTCAAAGATTCATACGAATGTCATATTAATGATCATGCATAAGATAGTTAGGCCAAAACCATATGGGAACCCTAAATTTCGCTTGCAAAATCTTGCATATATTGGAGAACCATACATAATTTCATTTCCACAAATAACAGTCTTAGAATGAAAGGAAGTACATTGGTTTCTAGATGTTCCCTCTGCACTCAAGACTTAGAAACTCATCTTATTTATATTAAAAATAAGAAAGAAAGGTGGGATTCAAGTAATTGAGAAAATAAACATCTCAATGATTGTTAATCTTTCCATTGGTTCATCAGTAGAGGGCTGAAATCATCATAGGAAAGTAAGTCATTGCGTTGACTTTTTCTGAAATATAAACAAAGTCAAACTGCACCTTTATGTATTTTTTTGAAACATATAAATTATTAAATCAACACAGTTTATATTTTAATATATTATTAAGATAAACTTAATAATTTGTGAAATGTCTAAACAGTTAAATCAAGCATAGTAAATCTGGTTTGTTTGAAATGCTAGTTACCTAAGTTAGGTAACATTGAGTCCCTATGCACAACCTTTATGACAAGATGTGTGCACTTAGTATTGGACATGTACTGCTCCAAAAGCCAGAAAATCATTCTACGTCATACATGCATCTAAAAAGTGTGCAAAGTCAATATTTCCAAGTTGTAGCAATTCCTAAAAACCCAGATTCATTGAAATAATGGACCAAAAAGTGAACATCACCTCTCACCTTATACATCGATCAATACCGTCATAAATTTTAACAGGAGCAGCTGCAACATCAATTCTAAGTTATCATGACAGAAAAATCACAAGCACACATCATGTTAAGTCTAAATAACACAAAAACATAAAGGCATACTTAGTTGAAGCATTTCAGCCACTATTTTCTTCATTTAGCATTGGACACAAATATAAGAAAATAATCTTTTCTTAGGACTAAGTTAGTTTGGACACAAAATTAAGACCAATAATAGTCATATTGAAACATCACAATTATAAGCCTGATACATATAACATGAGACATTGGTATTGTTGCAGTTGTCAAAGAATATCATGTTAAATCAATTTGGAAGCATTCCCCACATCTTCAATAAGAAGATGTATTTGTAATGGTTTAATGCTATATGTCCCTTACAATATAATTATGGCTTTTAAACAATCTTTATAGTCTAATTTTGATATAAAAACTCAAAAGTAATCATCAAAAATCGTAGAAAATTATAATATCAGCTTTGGAATATCCTAATATGGAAAAATACTCATATTGGCGACTGCAATTATATTAGTGACTTTTTGATTGGTTCCCTATCTTATAAGCTATTAAAAATAAGCAAAATTCCTATCGGGTTCACAGTTTCGCATAATCATATGGACTTGATCATCCTGTAAAGAACAAAAGAAAGGGCATTGATTTTTTTATTTTTACAAAAGCAATTGATTTTCTATTAAGTTCTCAAAATATTAACATTGACATCTTGAATAATATTTTCAAGATGTTGTTGTCCACTTCTCTCTTTCACCAACCAGAGATCAACAACATGAATGACAATTTTCCAAACATGAAAATCCTTCTTCAAATAAGCAACATAAATCAGTGGTCTTGGCATGATGATATTCTTGTTCGCATAAGAAAACACATGTATTGTTAAAGAGACATTAAACACATGTTAAAATGACATGTTTTAAAATGTGTTGAACACATGTAGAGAAATTAATGTATTTTCATTAGAGAAAATCTCAATCCACCCTTTGATACTCTTCTGCACCTAATGCAATTTCATGTATACCCCCTGATTCCGGAGATACATATCAGGAAGCATCTTTTTTTGCCAAAATTTTGTTTTTTCCAGAGCTACATCTACGGAAGTATTTTAAAATGGTAAACAATGGGAAAAAATCATAATAATTCAGTTCAGGGAATCTTCCGTAGCTACATTTATGGAATGTCTTAGCGCCATAATATTTCGTATTTGTATTTGTATTTGTATTGGTATTCGTATTTGTATTTGTTATGTATTTGTATTATCCTTTATTAAATCAACTAGTTATGTCTTTGTCTCGTAGTGAAATTGTCTTCATGGCCCATACTGCCACTCTTTATTTTGGACAGTCAGTCAAATACGCATGCTTTCGTCTAGTCCCATCAAGTCAGTCATTGATCAGTGTGTCTGCATTTATCATACATGTTAGGCGTGCTTGTAAACAGTACGCAACATCATTACTTTTTTCTACCCACTACTATTATAAATTAGTGGCTCCTATGGTTGAGTTTACACACACATACACAAACTACAAATACCAAACAATCACACAAACACAACCATGCCTCGCCGGACAACTATTAGGCCAGATGGATGTCACCGGACAACAGAGTTGCCGCCCCGGAGATCAACATGGCGTGCCGAACCTGAGCCGGAGTATCGCAGAAGGAACGGACATGTCATATTCTCCGCCGTCAAACCTCTCATGCCGGTAATGTTTTGGAATATCTCTTCCGTCGAGCAACTCAAGAGGACTCTCCTGAGATTTTTAGAGGGGGAGTACGAGGCCGGCGAACAGATAAGAAGCATCAAGAGGCTTAAAACAAGGGCCGATCCTGTGACTGGAGCAACGATAAGTTTCTGGCATAAGGTGGAATACGACATTGATGCCATTCAAATGATGCATGGACCTAATGACATTGTTTTAACCGTGGTGATTTCTTAGATGTTTTACTTTATCTTTTCTGTTGGTTATTTTCTATGTACCTTTTAATTAATCAATGAACTACTCTTTTCCGTGGACACTCGACTTAGCTGATTCACTGAACTTATATATTTATGTTAAAAACCATTTTATTAATAAATAAATAAAAATTAAAAAAAAATAGTATATAAACAACAAAAAAAAAACAAAAAAAAAAAAAAGCAAATGAGAGTAGGCGCCACCCTAGGTGGCTAAAAAGGCCAAAATACTCATTGAAGCCACCCTGGGTGGCGCATGAGTTAAGGGAATTTGGCCTATGGCGCCACATGAGGTGGCTCCTATGTGGAGGCCACCTCTGAAACCTGGTCATATGCGTAATTTTGCCGAAAACATGGTTTTTGGTGTAAATTATTTATTAAACTTGGTTATTTGGATTTTTTTTTCATATTTTGAACCAGTGTGATCACTCCCCCATTGTTTGTTTTCTTCTTCAACACCCACATTCACCAATCTAAAAAACCTTACATCATCAATATCATTTTTCACTCAAAAGCTTTAACTTTTTTGTGCAACAAATCAAAGGGAGCAAGAGAAAACTGAATTTCAGGTAAATATCCATCTGTGTCCATTACATTGCTCACATTAATCATGAAGTTTTTGTAAAAAAAAAGGTATTGTTGCTTCCGTAGGTACAACTCCGGAATGTGTTAAAGATGAACATATTTCATAGGTATATCTGCAAAACATGTCTGTACTATTTTTTTAGAGCAGTTTTGTAATTTTGTGTTATTTTCTGTTATTGTTTACAAATAGGTATGGTGCACCCTGATAATATCTCAAAAGAATTTGTTTCTACATACGATGTTTCTCCGAATGTTCAAGGGTTCGAATCTAAACCCGTAAAAAAGCTTTGGTTTGGGGATTTTATGATTCACTTTCTATTTCGGTTCAAGATTAGCCCGTGGTAAAATCTCTTAGGTTCTTGGTTAGCTCGTGATAAAACCAAGGTTAGGTTCAAGCTCATATCGATATTAAAAGCTTGATAGAATCGAGATTATTTCATGGTAAAATCTCTCAGGTTCTTGGTTAGCCCGTGATAAAACCAAGGTTAGGTTCAAGCTCGACCCAATATTAAAAGCCTGGTAGGTTCGAGATTAGCCTGTGGTAAAATCTCGCAGGTTCTTAGTTAGCCCGTGATAAAAGCATGGTTAGGTTTGTGAGAAAAGCTCGATATTAAAATCTCTATAACATTCAAGATTAGCCTGTGGTAAAATCTTTGTTTAAGAAGCTTAAAGACTAACATCTCCAAGATTCTTCGTTTGTTGAAAGAGGACTAACAACTTTGATCCACCGTTTAGAAGGAAAATTTAACATTTCACTCCTAAGGTTAATGTTTGGGTGGAAGATAGCCTTAAACTTCATTTTTTCCTTATAAGAGTGTTCGTGAGTACGCCCTACGGTCTCATACATAAGAAAATTTACAAAAAGTTCACCCTTTAAGAAGAATGTCTGGATGCATTTAATTCTTACACTCTTTCTAATTTTACCCCTATTTTTTCTTTGAAAATCGTTATAAACATAGAATGTAAAAAAATTAAGGGTATATTTGGAATAGTGACATTGAGTGTAATAATTATAGATGAGTTTTGTTTACATTTAAGACCATTGATTTTTTATTGCTTGTATTTGAGACCGGTGAGAGTATAACCTACTAAAAGCTCTTAAGTTTATTGGATACTATCAAGATTGATTCTTAGGGAGAAGAATAGGTATTTTCTTTGTTTTACCAAACCTCTATAATTTCAAATGTTCCCTCTCTTCCCTTAAACTCTTTAATTTCCACACTTTACATTTTGCTAGTTTAGTTTCCGCTAATTAAACTGAAAAATGTTTTCTAACTCTGATTTTAAATCCAAAAGTTTTTTAAAACCAAGTTTTCTAAAACACACAATTCACCCACCCTCCCTCTTGTTTATAGAGTCATGTGTCCAACAAAATTATATTTCTGACTTTTGAAGTCGCTTAGACTCGATCAAAAGACCAGCTCTTAAGCCACTTGTTGGTTTGAATTAGGAGTGACAAACAGGCATGTCCGTCCCGTTTAGGTCCGCCCCGTAAAAGCCCGCGAAAAAATAGGGCGGGCATATTTGAGAGTGCGGGTCTAAAACCTTGCCCCGCCCCACAAAAAAGTGAGGGCGGGGCAGAAAGCCCGCGGACATTGAACCTTTTAGGCCTAAAAATAGTAAAATTGTATGAAAAAGTTCATGCCCGCAAAAGCCCGCAAAAAAATGGGTCGGGGCGATGCGGGCACATTAAAGAGAGCGGGCTTAAACCCTTGCCCCGTCCCGCGAAAAAATGCGAGTAAAACGGGATTTCCCCGCGGGCCGGGCCCGTTTTGCCACCCCTAGTTGGGACTATAAGCGATAAAGGTTAATATGAGGGATGGATTGACCCCTTTTAAAAACGATTTCTAAACTTCAATATAGAAATCAAAGTTCAATGGGAGGAAGCTAAAACAAAGTAGAATGGAAGCATAGAGTCTCATCAATATGAATTCTAACCGATGCATTTCGATAATATCACTAATGCTATGATCAAACAAGGACTTAAGTCAAGTATGATAACTTAAGTTACTTATAATCCAAGCAATTTAATTTCTCAACATAAATATATATTTTATCACAATCGACTTAAGCACGATTTGGTAGGTTTGATGCAACACAAACCTATGCTTATACAATAAATTACTACAAGCATGATCTAACTTAGATGGCATACAAATTATGCTATGATTTAACTTTTACATGATGAATGAAGAAAAAATAAAGAGAGATAGGAAAGAAAGAAAGAACACACACACACACACACACACACACACACACACACACACATATATATATATATATATATATATATATAGTAGTTGAGAAATCGTCCTCACTATGCCTATTCCACTCTTCAATGGTTTGAAATCATTGGGAAACTAATTAAGACTTCCATTATTTTCAAAAGTTAATATACACGTAATTTGATACAGCGAACTATCATTAAACTGAACGCTAATAACCTCATTGCATTAGCGTACACAGAGATCCAATGACAATTCCTTATGTTGATGCAGATATTCAACTACTACACATAAGATCCTCAATGATCTTGATCAAATAATCTTCCTATCCATAATAACCTGCTCCAAACTTCCTTTCTGTAACATTATTTCCTCAAATCTGACAAAGACTTGTTTGAGTGATTGCCATTAGCCTAGAATAATTGGATAACTCATAACATTGTTCTGCAACAACCTTCACATGGTTTCACCAAAGTCTTCAATGAAGTATAAAAACACTCTTCTCTCTTTGTGAACTCACAACCAAAATCCATATCCAATAAATAATTCTTCCACCTGATACGCAAAAATGCAGCTTCAAAAATATATATTAGATTACCTAAAGTATCTTTGGTCTACCTCTCATACTGGATCTTCAAAGTTGAGGGTTCATAATAATGGTTCTTAACAAAGGTTGAAGATGATGATTAGTATCTGAAGAATCTCAGACATACACAACTAAAACTCACAAGATCCACATTCTAGGAGGTTAATCACAAGGTATCAACAAGGAGTTATGTGTGTCAATGAATAAAGATCACACTCATTAGGTTCTCTCAAGATTCTTTGTAAACACAAGTTTATAGGTTCTTGGTGATGGTTTAGAGATTAATCAAATCTATCACTCGATTCGATCAATCCTATCATTTTCTCTATATTTCTTGTTCTTCGACAAAAAGACACAATGATGATTCAAGAGATGTGCTCCCTCGCTCATTTTTTAGATGTTCTCTCATGGGTGACACACTATTACTCACTGACAAAAAAACAAAAGAGAAAGATGAGAAATTGGTGCAAGAGGGTAGACACTTAATTTAATGACGGTACTCTCTAAAAACTGCTAAGACAACATGTTTTTATCAAATCATAAAGTGATTATTTGAATCAAAGAAATAACAACTTGAATCAAATGTTGAAAAGAAGACATGATTCGAGTTAAGTGGAGTTGTGATTCGAATCACACTCTACTTAGATTCGACTCAAATGAGGCATAACTAATTCCCAACTTTCATGTGACTTCATGATTCAAGTCACAATTATGTATGATTAGAATCATACATCCTTGCAACCCTGATTAGAGCATTCTGACTTGTGATTAAAGTACTACCTAACCTATTGATACAAGACCAATTGTCTGGCTAAAAAAGGATTAAAAAAAACATAAATACAACAACTAAGGTAATGAATAGAGAGATTTCTCAGCGGTGCAAAAGACTAAATATAGCCGAAGCGCACAAAAATACAAATCATAATTCCGAATGAATTTCAACAACAATGCTACAACAATAATACAAATAAATTCATATAATAGACAAAGTACAAACACACTATAAATCAAATAATGCATTATACACACAGATTGACTAACAATCAAAACTAAAACGAGATCGACAATAACTGTGATTCAATATTTTTGTTTGATGTTTGACAAATTTAAAAATAAATAAATAAATTACACTATCAAAAATAGACAAGTTATAATTTTCAATTTCAAAATTAAAAAAACAAAAACAAAACATTTTAAATTTAAAACACAGGATTAAAATTTAATTAAGCCATAAAACTAAAATTGTTTATAGTAATCACTAGTAAGAATTTATCATATGAACTACAACGGCAACAGCTACATTAGACTATAGAACAATGAATTCAATTCATTAACCTACATCCGTTATTTATCAAACAAGGACAAATACGAGATCGCCTATTATAAAGCCGGTCGGTGACACATTTAATTAATAAAAAAAAAAAAAAAAACATCAAAATCAAAGATACACTTATCCATCCCATGACACAAATATACATTCATTCTTCATTTTTATTTAATGTTTTTCCATCCACATTTGAATTTCGATTTTAATGCGTAAACATAACACCAGTAGGACCCACTTTTCTGCACCAAAACAATTATCAGCGACATTGCTCAAAACGGAACACAAACATAAAAACAAACGCATTTCTCCTTCCACCTTCTTCCTTCCGTTTCTTCACTCAATGCTCCTCATCTAGGGTTTCTCTTTTTCCCCTTTCTTCATCCTTCAACCATTTTCTTCCACTTCCTGGTATTGATTCCGTTCCAGATCTTCTGTTTTTCTGCTATTATTCGTCTTGCTTTGTTTTTTCTGGATTCACATTTCTACTGATTTCTTGTGTTTTTTATTTTATTTTGGTGTAATCTTCTAATTAAACTGAGATTTTAGACTTAATTAAGTTGTTTCTTTTTTCTGTTTCTTATTAGTTAAATTAATCAAGTTTTGGTTTGGTTTTGCTGATGCTTTCGAATGTTGATAATTGTATTGTATCAGGGTTTCAAGTATCATGTAGATTGTATAAGAGTGTGATTCTTTGGATTCACTTTGGGAATTGGATTTTATTGTATCTTGAGTTAGGGTGCTGATTTTTCTTATAATGGGTTCATTATCTGGCACTGGTGAAATAGTTGAAGCTGATATAAGGATTTGCCAGTCCGATTCTCAGTTCAAAATATCTGAGAAAAATAACAAGCCTTTGGTAGTGAATTTGGGATATAAGGATAATATATATGATGATATTAACAAGCTGTTTGAATCAATTGCTCTTAAATCTTCTTTGCCGACAGATTTGAGTATTTCACAAGATGGTACTATGAGTCATAAGCTGAAAAAGACGTTAAAACAGCCTATGACAGTGGGTGTTCCTCGGTCGCCACGAGTTGGGAGTTCTGAGAATGTTAATTTGAAGCAGGCGTTAAGAGAACTTTGTATATCTAAGGCATCGGAAGTGGCTGCCATGAAGAGGTTATCAAAGTCGACAGCTTCTCCGAGAGTTTCGGAGGTTGGGAGGATACAAACATTGTACAGTTCAGTTGTAGATGAAGCTGGTTATTCTGGGCCTTATGTTTCTGAGGGTAAAATGCCAGAAAAAAGCAAGTCACCTTCCTTAAATAAAATATCTCAATCGATCCAAGCCATTAATTCTGCTAGGGAAATTGGTGTTACAGCTACTCAACTTGTTTCCGGGAGTTCATCGATTCAAAGTGATTCAACATGTTCGTCTAGTAAAGTTGGGTTTCAATCACAGCGTGTTGTACCTGTTCAACCAGAAAAACAAACCTCAGCATCTTCTCCGTCTACTTGTGTGTCAAATACTGGACGGAAAAGTAGGTTGCAAACAACATCTTCTTCGTCTACTTCTGTAGAGGGCAACACAGTTAAAAAACTGCCACACCGTGCCCCTCGCACAGTCAAAATGGTCATCAAGAACAAGAATGTGAGCAAGAAGAAAGTGAAGGAGGGTTTAAATTCTGCATTATGTGATCCTGCGTCAAATGAAGTTAGGAAGTCTGTTCCTGGCACAGATGGGCTGGTTTGTGAAAAATGTAGGTGTGCTTTGGAAAATACTAGGGAAGATGAAAGCAAAGAGATTACGGCCTTGGATTCTACTAGTCTTGGAACTGGAGTGAAATCGAGTAATGTGCACTCTGGTTTAAATAAAACAGGTTTGGCATCAACTAGTGGTAAAATAAGCAAAGCAGTTGCGAAGGTGGAGAAGATTCAGAAGAGCACCAAGTTGAAAGAGCAGTTTGATTTTTCACAAAGCTCGAAGAGTAGCCAAGGTGAGTACAGTAGTAGTACTAGTACCAGTGACGAGAGCAACATGAGTGGCTCAAGTTGCAGCACTAGGCCTCACATGTCAAAGGATGTTCGGTGGGAAGCCATTCGACACGCTCAAATGCAGCAAGGAGTCTTGAGCTTGAAGCATTTCAATCTTTTGAAAAAACTTGGTTGTGGAGACATCGGGACTGTATATCTTGCTGAACTAATTGGCACAAGTTGCTTGTTTGCTATTAAGGTCATGGACATTGAATTTTTGGCAAGAAGGAAGAAAATGCCCAGGGCTCAAACTGAAAGAGAAATATTAAGGATGCTTGACCATCCATTTCTTCCCACATTGTATGTGCAATTCACATCAGATAATCTCTCATGTTTAGTCATGGAGTATTGTCCAGGTGGAGATCTTCATGTTCTACGGCAGAAGCAGCTTGGTAGATGTTTTTCGGAACTAGCAGCAAGGTAGAAATCTAATTGTTCAGTAATATATTAGATTAGTACTTTCTGTGAAGTCCAAAGTAATATGCAATCTCCTTTCTGTTAAATTTGAGCTGTGCACCAAATTATATGGTGGCTTAATTATTTCCTAGTACACACTAATATTTTATTAATTCTTATAACTGTTCTTGCTGAATATGCTTGTGCTCATTCTCATCTTGTATCACATATATTTGTTTTATCCAATAAATTCAAGTGGATGGCATGTTTCATCTGTACACTATGTGCTTAAATGCTTAACTGTATTGATATGGTTCTTTGAGTCATAGGCTATTAGGAATACTTCTGTGCTATTGCAACATGTTCTACTTGAAGAATCTAAATAAAATCAGCAGTTTGTTTCACTTTTTATTATTCCTCATGGTTACTTGGGAATTATCCATTCTTTGTTAGAAATTATGTTCCTTCAAAATTTAGAGTTAGAATAGTTAGATAAGAAATCTCCCAGTTACCTATGCTTACTGGTCGACTGTTAGCAGTTGGTTGTGGAATGAATGTTGTATATTTTCTGTTCCCACGCATTCTCCCTTAGTCTGATCTCTGTTCTAGATTGCCCTTTTTCCAGCATTGACAATGAAAATATTGTTTCAATTATGGATTATTTTCTGTAATAATTTCTTTTGCTCACTTTGTTGTGGAAATCAATTTACTGTTTCTGAAACTTCCATTCATGTATCATGCAGGTTTTATGTCGCTGAAGTCCTCCTTGCTTTGGAGTACTTACACATGCTTGGAGTTGTTTACCGTGATCTGAAACCCGAAAACATTCTTGTTCGAGAAGACGGTCACATTATGCTCACTGATTTTGATCTGTCGCTGAGGTGTGCTGTTAGCCCAACACTTCTGAAGTCGTCTTCTGATGTTGACCCTGCAAAAGTTTCTGGTCTTAGTGCACAATCAAGTTGCATTGAACCATTATGCATTGAACCGTCTTGTCAAGTTTCATGCTTCAGCCCTAGATTCCTACCTGCTGCTGCAAAAGCAAGGAAATTAAAAGCTGATGCTATTGCCCATGTCAGATCACTGCCGCAACTTGTGGCTGAGCCCACTGATGCAAGATCAAACTCATTTGTTGGTACACACGAATACTTGGCGCCTGAGATCATCAAAGAAGAGGGACACGGAGCTGCAGTTGACTGGTGGACATTTGGTGTCTTTCTTTATGAGCTTTTATATGGTAGAACACCATTTAAAGGTTATAACAATGAAGAAACATTAGCAAATGTGGTGTCTCAAAGTCTTAGCTTCCCTGATGATCCACTTGTCAATTTTGAAGCTAAGGATCTGATTAGAGGGTTGTTAGTTAAAGAGCCTGAAAACCGTTTGGGTTCAGAGAGAGGGGCTGCTGAGATTAAAAAACATCCCTTCTTTGAGGGTCTTAACTGGGCCTTAATTCGTTGCGCTATCCCACCAGAACTTCCGGAGTTTTGTGATTTTGGAGTTCTAGACACAGCATCACAAGGCAAGGGTAGTAAGTATTTAGAGTATAATGAAGGAGAGCACGTGGAGTTCGAATTGTTTTAAAGACACTGCTTGCTCTTGAGAGTGACATATTTGGAGATGTAACTTATATGCAAGCCTATTAGCAAATTAGTGTTGACTTTATCACTTTCAATGTAACATGTAGAAACTAGGAAGTTAAGGTCTACAGCAACTTTTAAGTTATTAAGAGCAAATATTGAGAATAAAAAAAATCTATTTGCTCATGTCCAGAGGACAGAACAAGATGTTGGCCATATAGATGAATGATGCAAATGCTTACTCAAATTTAACTCATTTCTTATGCTCAATCCCCATTTAGTGGGATAAAGTTTGGTTGTTGTTATAGGTTGTAATTTGTAGTGTTTATGGTGTGATAGTGTTGTTGCAATGATGATTGTGAATAGTTATGGAGGACTGTAGTGTTTAGGTGGAGAGTGATTGAGTTTTAGAATGGTGGCTGGTCCATTGATGGATGGTGCGTGGAACTTAAAGGTGTTGGTTGGGATTGGTATTTGTGTTTATAGTTTTCTACCACAGGAGGTGACTCAAGTGATGCACATGGTACTGATGTGTTTTATTAGGAGTGGTTGTTTTGTGATGGAGGAGTGTATTTGCATCTTGATAGAGAAATGGGCACCACATGGGTATGCAACAAAATGTAATTTAGTAGTACTGAGTTAGATACCCGTGTATAAGTGTGTCTGCACGAAAAAATTTATTTGATATGATATAAAATATATTTTGATGTACATTTAAATTTAAAATGAGTTATTCCATTGTAAAATGAATAATGATTATATAGATTTAATTGTATTAAAAATAATTCAGAAAGACGGAAAAAAAAAAGCAACTCGTGAGATAGAGACGGCGAAAAAAATTAATATTCAAAAATAAGAATTTTGTCTTTTAAATAAAGGCAATTGTTGTTTAAAATGAAATATTTATTACTCCTTCCATGTTTCATTTACACTTTGGGTATTTAATATACTTACGCTGATCACAATGCAATCATGATGAACAATAGAATTTCACCAAAATAAACAATTTAATTGTATTGCAAAATCATTCAATTTCACAAAAAATGTTATCGAATGATTTTCAATCACACTAGATTCTAGAATTAAGGTTTTCAGCTTAATTAATTCACACTAAAACAAAGTTGAATTACCAATTCTAACAAAACCAACAACTAAAACAATAAATCGCTATCAAAATAAAGTCCTATCAGCATGCATTTTTAGAAAGCAATAGAAACAACCTAATCATGCGATCAACAACAAAATTAAATCTGGGAGAGATAGAAAGAGAGGAGATAGAGAGAGAAGAATACACTGAAATCAGATGTTTTATCTCCTTTTTAAGCTGGTAGCGGGCTTTTATGTGGTGTCTTTAGGTGAGCCATTGGTATGGGTGGAGTCATGTAGGCGACATACCCTTAGACGGATGCTTATCAGCCAACAAATTTTCAAGTCTTGTTTTTATTTTATCATGTTGGAAATATAAGTCGTAGAAATTTTCTATAGTTATTCATTGTGCTATTGCATTTGATATCATATTTTTATTCAAATTTTGAATGTTTTAAATAAGTCGTAGTTAATAATAATTAAAGTTGATTATATTTTCCATAAAAAGTTGTTAAGAGTCTTACTTCAAACAATATATGACTCGAACATATGTTTATAAGTGGGAGTAATTCTTACCTTACAATCCAGTTGTAGAATTGAGTCATATTCAAATCACAATTCTGAGACATCATTAGAGCCAATTCATGGTATGCTGGTTCATCTGCTTTCAGATTTTCACTATCAAGTCACATATCATGACATGAAATATCATGATTTAAAACCATCTTTATGAATTAATTATTTATAGGTTATTATTAATTAAATTATAAAAACAAGTGATTTATAGAGTGGGAATATAAGCTTTTAAGAGATTTTCTTGCAATTTTATTAGTGTTTTTCATTTTACATCTTTTGATATTGTATTTTTTGTCATCTAAGACATGTCACATCGGTAGCTTTTAATCCAAAAATACGAGAGAAATATCAAAACTAAATAGTATTATGAGATTAATTTTCGTGAACAACTAAACAAACGGCCATCTAAGACATACCACATCGGTAGCTTTTAGTCCAAAAATACAAGTAAAAATATGAGGTTTGAAATTATAATTAAGTCTTTTAAAATTAAATTTTTTATGATTAATTTCAAATATTAATTTTTTAATTATTAATTAAAAAATAATTTTACTATAATTTATAATATTTTAGAATTATAAATACTATTTTTAATTAAAAAATTAAAAGTATTACTTTTGAAAATTTTAATAATTTTAACTATAATTTATTTTTTCTAAAAAAACGAGGGGCACATTAAAATTAAATTGTTTTATAATTGCACTAATTTTTGACAAATTCATAACACTACTTTTTAAATTATCAATTAATTGTAAAAACAATTGCTTTGGAATATGTTTTTTCATGAATAAAAAAATGTGAAAATTTATATATTTTCTTTCTAAGGTCTTTAAGATGTGGCATCAACTGAACTGAAGTGAAAAATAAGTGAAAATATGAAACGACTCTGCTGGGGATCGAACCCAGAATGAACTGAAGTGAAAAATAAGCGAAAATATGAAACGACTCTGAATGAACTGAAGTGAAAAATAAGCGAAAATATGAAACGACTCTGAATGAACTGAAGTGAAAAATAAGCGAAAATATGAAACGACTCTGAATGAACTGAAGTGAAAAATAAGCAAAAATATGAAACGACTCTGCTGGGGATCGAACCCAGAATCTCTGGTTCCGTAGACCAGCGCCTTATCCATTGGGCCACAGAGTCGTTGTTGTTACTCGTTTCCTAAGAAATTATGATTTTCTAATTCTCCAAAATAAACCTTAATATTTTATATAACTCCGTCCAATTTTTTCTTGTTTACAAATCATCGCTTTACTTAATCAACTTCATGTATTATCTTATTTTATTTATAATTCTTCTTTTTCGCTTAAATTAAAATTAATGCATTCTTAAAATATCATATCAACATCTAATTTAACATTACATACATATACATTAATATTAGCCAGTACCTATATATTAACTTTGGTTGTCTTTTTTTTTTTGTTCTTGCTATTATACTCTTAAAAAATTTTAAATATAGAAAACAATGTATAAATAAAATAGATATACCGAGTAAAAGTTGGGGGCAAAAATCTAATCTATCAACAAAAATTAACAAAAACGGAAAAAAAATTAAACTAAATTTATTCTTTATGAAATCAACCTTGGTGTAAATTGTGATGCAGTCTCACACGATCTCATGTTGAATGTAAAAATTTAAATTTGATATACGATTAAAATTATTGTGTTCACAATAAATGTGAGGCACATTGAAATAGAATATATGTTCCAACAGTATAAAGACAATTTTTTTATTTGGCTATAAAAGCTTTTAAGAAATAATGGTATTATTAGTGAATGTTTCTATGGCAAGAAGCAAATCACTTTAAGGTAAAGTTGATTCCATCATCTTCTATAGGCATGCTTTATATCAAAAATGATACATGTAAGTTCGGTTTTAAAAGAAGTTGCAATATCCAATTTTGCTAAGAATGCGTTTAAGTAGGTGTGCCCAAAAAATGGTGAAAACTCACCCACATGTTACAAATCTAGGATTTCCCCAAGATGTCCCACAGTTTTATCCAATGAGGTTGTAAAATTTTTCAATTGGTTTGCTTAATACAAAATGTATGGGATTGGCATTTGATAATTAATTGTTTCAAGAAAGTGAATTAATGCATCAATGAGTACATATGTCATTTGATGAGGTAGTTGCGATGTGAATCAAATATTTTATGTCTCGAAGTCCTTTGCCAAAGTTTATCTGAACATTATTGAATATGAGTTGATTTCTTGTGTGTCAATTTTTTCAAATGGTTAATGAAATGATTGAAATAATAAGATTTATGAGTCGCAGATTCAAATCTTGATTAAAAATATTTGTATAGGCTTGTAAAATTAGTACGATCAAACCGTATGCATAGCAAGGATTCTAACCATGTCCATAATTTCTTTTTTTTTTTTTTTTTTTTTTTTTGGTTTATAACCACCGGTTTAGTCCGGTTCGGGGGAACAGCTCTGGCATCAAGTGGGTCAAGCCCCCTCCCGATCGCAGTTGCGGGGGATCGAACCGTGGGAAAATTTAGAAACTATTGTAATTCTTTTCATTACAAAACCGTTATTTATGGAAATAAGATTGTGCATGGGTCTTCAATATATGAGATGATTTTGGCCCAACTAACTTCCGCGTAATCATTACTAAGACATTCATTTAAATCTTTGAATGTAATTGTTCCATATGCCATCCAATAGTGATAATCCTGCTTTATTAATGCTTTTAATTTTTTTCAAAC
Organism: Vicia villosa; assembly: GCF_029867415.1. Taxonomy (NCBI): domain Eukaryota; kingdom Viridiplantae; phylum Streptophyta; class Magnoliopsida; order Fabales; family Fabaceae; genus Vicia; species Vicia villosa. The sequence goes on from NC_081185.1 coordinate 164,280,421, forward strand.
CAAGTCTACCTTTAGAGATAAGAGTACACAATTTATTCCAGAAGGCAATGACAAGTTTTCTCGTGTCAATATTTAATGTCTACATAAAATTTATAATGCAGCTATCTAATTTATTCTCAAGGGCCATTGGCCACTCATAAATTTTGAAACTATAAAGTAATATTTCATGGATGACAAATTTAACCAACTAGACAAGACACGTCATGGAAAAAAATGTCATTTTCAAGTAGATAGTTTAGTCATTACCTTGTCAAAGATAACTTAAAGATGTTTGACTATGGGCTTGCCTTTTAAAATGAAAATTTCTTTGGCCACCTCCCAACCTTCTAGTCCACCTCTGGTGAAAAACTCAGACTACCCCTGACTTCGGAAATGCATTTCCGAAATGCAAGAAAAAGGTGTTTTCGGAGATGCATCTCCGAAAGCGCCTTTTTTTTTTAAATAATTGTCTTATTTCGGAAGTTCATTTCCGAAAACACCATTTCGGAAATGAACTTCCGAAATAATGCGCGTTTTGCAGATTAAGCAAAACACTCTCCCTCCCCCATTCATTTACCCTAATTCAACATCAAACACAACCAAAGGAGAAATTTTGTGCAAACACACTTCCAAGGCTGCATCAAAGCTCCAATCACATTGCTATACTACATTCAAAAGCCCTCAAATCACTCAATTTGTAAGTTTTGAATTTGTTAGATCCATTATTCAAATGCATGTTATTTAGGTTTTCAATTGTATAAATGATATATGGGTAGGTTGTTAGTAGTATTTAGGTTGTTTAGAAGCATTTTGAGTTGTTTTTAAGTCTGGTTTTGGGGTCTGCCATGGAAGTTGCAGGAAACTTCATCGCAGGGGTGTTTCGGAAGTTCATTTCCGAAAACACCTCCATCCCAGTTTCAGAAATGAACTTCCGAATTGTATCAGAAGTTCAATTTTTTTAGTTTTTTCTTTTGTGTGGCATATTAATTGATTTCAATTGTTTACAGGAACATGTCAAGCAACCAACCAGCACGCATCAGACAGGGTAGGGAGACCCAGACTGCGTCGGCTAGACGCGAGCGGGCGGCGGCGCAGCTGGCGTCGACACAAGGACGGGGGAAGGGCCGGGGACGACGTGTGCGAGTTCCCGTGGGCGAGGGAGAGGGTACATCTGCTTCAGGATCTAGGAGTCGCCTGGCTCGGGTATCTTCTTCCCGCCAGCGAGAGGAGGAGGAGGAGGAGGATGAGGAGGAGGTGGCGGCAGTGCCCTACCACGAGCCGGAGGGGGTACCGGATGTTGACCCTCCAGCCGGGGAGGAGGATGAGCAGGAGGACAGCTATCCGGGAGGGCCCTTTGACACTTCCGTGCTGATTAACTACCACGATCACGTCGCTCGGCGTATCTGGGAGGGAGAGGTATTTTTTATAATTTAACCGTTTATTTGTCACCATTTTTTATAATTTAACCGTTTATTTGTCGCTTATTTATTTTTTTTGTAACAGGAGAGAGAGCCGTTGAAAATGGTGAATCACGCCCGAAAGATTTTCAGTCTGTTTAAATCAGCAGCTGAGTGGTTTAACGACCATGTGCGAGGTTCAGGGCTTAGCGGGCTCTGCATGACGGGGTACACCACCATCAGCACCGGCATGCAGGGGGCATTTGTGGAGCGCTGGCACAAGGAGACGTCCTATTTCCACTTGCCGGTTGGGGAGATGACGATCACCTTGCATGACGTGCAGTGTCTTCTCCACCTGCCAATTAGGGGGCCGCTGTTGCACCACTCCCGGATCCAGAGGGTCGAGGCCATTGAGTGGATGACGCTCTATTTGGGCATGGAGCACGAGGTTGCTCACTTTGAGTGCGTCACGACATCTGGGCCTCATGTCCGGTTCACCACACTGAGCTGCTATTTTGAGCACCACTTGGACGCGGCGGCCGAGGCTGAGGAGGCGGGTGACGAGCTATTCACACACTATCACCGCGGCTGCGCTCTCCGGTGTTGGTACATGCATGTGGTAGGCGCTGCATGCTTTGTGGACAAGAGTGCAAGGTACGTCGACGTGACCTACCTCCGCTACTTCATGGACCTGGATACCGTTCACCAGTGGAACTGGGGGGCAGCTACTCTGGCATACCTCTACCAGAAGCTGAATGAGGCCTCCAACTGGAGGACGAGGCAGTTGGTTGGATCCTGCACACTACTTACGGTACGTTTTATTTTAATACATTATCGTATTTATTTATTTATTTATGTTTCGTATTTATTTTTAATACATTATCGTGTTTCTGTTTCAGAGCTGGATCATCTCCTACTTCTCCCGCATCCACGACTTTCACATCGATCCTGCGTACGTGGACGCCATGCCTAGGGCCGCCAGATATGTTCTCCAGAGGGGGAACGATGCGATGGGACCATATCGTGGATACTTGGACCGCACGATGCACGACGACGTCACCTGGAGGCCGTTCAGCGACTACGCTTAGATTGTCCCCTTTGACGGTATTGCTCTATATTCAGGCTGGCTGGCATGCGGGACCAACATCATGGTCCGGTATCTCCCTGAGCGGTGCATGCGTCAGTTCGGATTCGTGCAGCGGATACCCAGGTCACCCTTTGAGGCTGCTCCCGACACAGTGACCCGAGTGCAGCTCACTGCCATATGGGAGGACTGGCAGCATCATGTGGTACCGCAGGAGTACCGTCTCACTCGGGTCACACAGGACTGGCACAGTGAGGAGGGATACGTCACATGGTTCTATCGGGTGTCACATCCTCTGCTGAGACCCGACGTTCCCGGCGCTCCTAGGCCAGCACACGAGGAGATCCTGGAGAACCAGCAGGCCGAGGATGACCACGCCATTGATCTCATGCCGATCTGCCAGCGGATAGAGATGCTTGGGTGGGACGCGTTGGATCGAGGTGTCGTTCAGCAGGGCAGTCCAGAGGCAGTCGCCGTGATGGAGATGATCGTCACTGATGCGGGCCGTGCGGCGACATACAGGCGGCAGAGGAGGTCCCAGGGAGAGAGGGTTAGGCACACCCAGTAGTGGTCGGGTTTATTTATTTTATGTTTTCGGATCGTATCTTTCGCACAGTATTTTATTATTTTCGGCTTGTATATATTATTTGGATTTGATTTATCATATTAGTATTTTCAGTTTATCTGTTGCTTATTTTATTTGGCGTTTGCGTTTAATTAAAAATGCGAGACTGTTAAGAAAAAACATAAAAAAAACACAGTTTCTGCATAATTCGGAAGTTCATTTCTGAAACCCCCCAAAATCTGAATAAATGTGTTTTCGGAAGTACATCTCCGAACACACCCCCCATGAGGTGTTTTCGGAAGTTCATCTCCGAAGACACCCCCCATGAGGTGTTTTCGGAGATACACTTCCGAATTGTGAATTTTTTTTTAAAAAATCAATGCTTCGGAAGTTCATTTCCGAAGCAGGAGTATTTTGGGTTTTTCGCTGAGGGTGACCCCATAGGGAGGTGGCTAAAGAAAAAACCTTTAAAATAGATACTCCAAGATAGTCAAAATGGATTTAAATAATGGTAAAGTCAAATAGAGTAGCTAGGTTGTTGAGTCTTGTTTGGTTGACTCTCATCTTACTATTTTGCACTTGAGAGGAATGTTATGTTGTCTTGAGTTTTGTCCATACTATTAGAGGAATGATTAGTTGTCTTGATTTTTGTCCATACTATTGAAGAAGAATATGGATGCTTGTTACCTTCATCCTAGTGGCTTTTCAAAAATCATGAGATCATCAACAAAGAAAGTATATGACTATGAATGACAGTATAGCATGGAAATATGTAGTTACTTCTTACTTGCTCCACCAATCTAGCTATTTGTTTCTTAAAAGCCTTCTCTACAATGCAAAAGAAAAGAAGATATAAATTGCCTCATTGTCTCGCACATCTAGAAAAATTTAAAAAAACTACAACTTTTTCATTCATGAGTTATTTTATAGATGTTTTGATTTATATGACTAATAATTTATAATCACAACTACTACATATTTTAAATAGCTCCACCAATCTAGCTATTTGTTTCTTAAAAACTTTCTCTACAAAGCAAAAGAAAAGAAGATATAAATGACCTCATTGTCTCACACCTCTAGAAAAATTTAAGAAACTAGAACTTTTTCATTCATGAGTTATTTTATAGATGTTTTGATTTATGTCTAATAATTTATAATCACAACTACTACATATTTTAAATAAAAATATAATATCGAAATACTTATCGCACAAATAATTTCAATCGAAATAAAAATTAAGCAAATAAAAATTGGTAAAAAGATTAAAAAATGTCAGAAGTGGGATTTGAACCCACGCCCTCTTTCGAAGACCAGAACTTGAGTCTGGCGCCTTAGACCACTCGGCCATCCTGACTTGTGTTGTTAATTATGTAAAATTAAATAAACTATATTATTAACACATTTATGCAGCTATTAAAATAAAAAAATAGTAGTTAATTTTGTATGACAAAGAGAAATTATTTATGATTTATATTAATTAAAATGAATAGTAATAAATACTATTATTGAATGTTGCATTATAAATACTAATTTAATACAACATTATAAATATTATAATGTTGCATTAAACTAGTTCCGATAAAAAAAGAAAAGAAAATACTAGTATTGAATGCATGGATTCAGGGAAGAATGTCAATTCATTGGCCCTCTAATGCAGAATCCATTAACATCAATATAGCTTAATGTTTAATGGAGTTAAATTAAAACTGTCTATGTGAAAGAATATAGCTTCTCAATGTTCTTGTTTCATATTTTTAGCTATATTCTTGCTTCATGAGTTCAAAAATACTAAATTTTTCACAAATGTTATTTCTTTTGTGAATATAAAATTACAATGAGAGACATGATTTTTTGTTGATACTCATAATCTATAAGGATCACTCTTCTTCTTATCCTTGTTTTCTATATTATTTTTTCTATCTTAATTCTCCTAATTCAGAAGTAGTGTAAGGAAGCAACACAACAATGATGAAATGCTCTTTAGTCGATGTCCACAAACAGTTTGAGAAAATTCCTTAAGTAGACATCTTTTGTATTTTATAAAGATTTTTTTTGTTGCATTGTACAATGGTTTCTACTCACATATGAGGTTTGTATTGTTCATCTTGAGGGTTCCATTATTTTTTCAATGATGAGGATGAGAGCAAGAGTGTTTCTCGTATGGTGTCTCATCTTAATACGCCACACCTATCTTCAAATCTAGTAATTAAAACAAATCCAATCAAATCTCTTTTATGGAATATTTGTTTAATTAAATCTTAAGCAAAATCTTGCATAAAACTAAACCAAGTCTATCTTTAATACATATCAAATTAACTATTTTCTTCAATGAAAATCCAATCAAATCTTTTTAATTAATCCATATCTAATTAAATCATATGGATTAATAAAACCTTTTTTAGCAAATCTTACTAAATAATATTTGTTAAAAGACATAACAGTAAATCTTCAAGGAATCAAACATCAACGCACACAAATTCACTCACAAGTTTTAGTCTACGGACTGAGGCCAGATGCTGGAACACATGCTGGAATATTTTGTTCCTTATGTTGCATTTACACAAAATACATCTTTGTAGATATGTTGTTTTACCTAATGCAACTAATCAAACAAAATAACATATATGAATCACACAAGTCTAATGTGTTTAAAAATATTTTCCAATTTCCTTAGATACCCCAATTTTTTCTCTTAATCCTTGAGTCTCTGAGTTTTCTCTTAATAGGGTTGCCACCTCTTCTCTCCGTCTTTAGCTATAAAGTTTTAAAGGTTGTGATTACAAGAATGCAAAAAATACATATTTTTAACTTCTGAAATTCAACGGATCCATAATGATCCCAAAACTCAACCATTATTGAATGAATCCACGAACCAAAACAAATAAGCCCAAAACACTCGTACCGAGAAAAAACTAGACAAGATGAACAAAAAACTCGAACCATTACAAACCTATTTGAATAGCCATTGGCTGATCACCTAAAGTTGCACCACGCGCCGTCGTGGCTGAGTTCTTACTGACGAATTGCTTCTTTATGTGTCCAAAGACTTCATTTGATGACTACCACCACCTCCGCTTCTGAACACTTGGCGATGTTGTGCGAATTTGACGTTACTACCACCTCGCTCGTTTATCTCCGTCCTCCATCCAACAACTTTGTTGCTGTCGGTGATTTCCATTTTTTGCGTAGTTGTTTCATGCTGCCTCTAGGCACCTCCGCTGAACAACCTACTTGCAGTTCTAACGACATCTAGCAACCTCATTTTCTTCATCAATACTTTCATACCATTTGTATATAACTCTTTTTGCTCCCTAGTACAAGAGATAATGAATCTTTTACAATGAAATTTGAATACTGTGTCTACTAAAATATCTAACAATGTTTTTAAGAGGAATGATTTTAACATTCAAAAAAGATAACGACACACAAACACACGCGCGCGCGCATGCGCACACACACATATATATATATATATATATATATATATATATATATATATATATATATATATATATATATATATATATATATATATATATATATATATATATATATATATATTATTGTGTAGTTTTTTTAATTTTATAATTTAGAACGTCTTAAGTATTTTTAATTAATCTATAATATAAGAACAAATTATGTTCTGGAAATGACCAAATAACCTTGCTTGATGCTCAACCCTCAACGTCTTCATTTCCCTATACGTTCCAATTGACCCTTTGTGTTTTCTTTTGCTTCCGCTCACAAACACTTTTGAATTCTTATTGTTCCAAATTGTTAATAATTTTTTCATGCTCCCAACACAAATTTTTGCTGCTCATTAATTTCTATCTGACCTATATACTACTTCTATGCCATATCCCAACACATTTTTCCTTCCGGTTCATGCTTATTGATATTTTAATATTATTTGATGATCTCCCATATCTAAATAAATATGGTAGAAAAACTTCTTTTGGAAGCTAACCTCAATGAACTAATATTTTATTGGGAAATGCTAACAAGTGCCCCAGGGGCATTCTTTAATAGCTTTAAAAAGTAAGTTTTTCTTGGAAATATGCGTAATTAATGCATCAAAAATTGAAATGGTGAACTTTTGAAAGAATATTTTCTTTATTTAGAATGCTTAAAGAGTGCCCCTGGGGCACTCGTTAGCATGACCCTATTTTATTATATTATCTCTCCTTCCAACTTAAACACTACAACAAATTCAATGCTTAAAGAGTACTAAAGATTTGCCTTATCTTAACATTTTCCCACTTTTATGTACACGGTTTAATATATTTTATTATTATTTGATCAAATCTTTTTACTGAAATGGCAACTCAAGAAGTGTTTTTTCTCTCTTCATTTCAACTTGGTCATTTCCTTTGTACTAACCCAACTTTTCTCCCACCAACACACGCCACTCGTATCTTCCTTCTTCCTCTTCTTATTCTTCTTCTTCTTCTTGTTCTTCTTCTTCTTCCATTTCTTAGTCTTCCTTCTTCCTTTTATTTTTCCTTCTTTCAAATCTGTAACTTAATTGGTATCAAAGCTAAGCTTCACTTCATGTGAGGCGCTCAACTTCTCACACAAGCTCGATCTTCCAAAAGCAAATCAAGATATGCAATCAACAACCTCGCTAATGAAGCCCTAGCTAAAGCCGAAAAAGAGATCAAACTCGATCTTTAAGACTTCATGAAAATGAAATGAATATTAAGAAACAATGTCATAATTTAGAAACACACATTTTAGCTCTGATGGGTTGGGTGGTGTAGCAGAGGACTTTTATACATTTGTTTTTTTAAATTGTAGTTTTGTATTTTTCAGAATGTTGCGACGAAGATTTAGAATTTGGTTGGTGTTACCCTTGGACCTAAGGGAAAAATAATGTTTTTCTTGAGAGCATATATGGTTCACTGAAAATTGTTAATGTTGGTGTCAGTTTTTCCAAAGAGAAGTGTGTATGCTAGAACCAGCTTTACCATTTTGGGATATTGTTTTATTATTTAGAATTAGACTAATTTGTACGAGGTTAGGGCCTGAGATTTTACTTGAATTATTTTTTTGGTTAATTGTTTTATCGGGTGTTTGTGTTGATGTTTTGATTTCATTTGACTTGAATAAATGTCTTTGTTTTGATGTTTTGTTTTCATTTGAGTTGGAGGATCTAGTTGAGAATATTGGTGCTAGATTGGTAAGATAGACATCTGCCAAGATAGTTGACTTGGTCTGTGATGGAACCACTACATTTGTTGTTTTGGTTCAGGGACTTATTGCATTAGGTGTCAAGGTATGAATGTTATGAGTAAACATTAACTTCTTGGTTTTGTTTGTTTATTGTTGCACAATTTGTAATTCATTTTGAGTTAAATTTGATAGGTTGTTGCAGCTGGTACAAAACGCGTTCTCAACATTTGACTGTTTGTCAAATACTTTAAGTTACTTCTACATCTCTCTTTATACTATTTACTTGCTACAAATTGATGAATCTAAGTTTTTATGTAAATTTAAAGTTCATATTGATGTTTAGCACGAGGGTCATGTTTGTTCATTCTTGTTTTGGGACAAACAATGTGTTCCAAATTTGGGATTGACCGTTGCAGAATTGATGTTGAGTACAAGGGTAATGTGGTTTTTTTCAATATTCATTCTATGTATTCCAATGAAGCAATTCATTTGAATTTTCTATTTGAGAAAGAATTTTCAAATTAAGTCCATATATTTTGTTGTTAAACAAATTTGTTTTTATTCTATCTTTGAGTATTGCTTTATTTATTTTTCATCTGACATGGTTTCTTTTCATTTAATTTTTTGGCTGACCTTTTCTCAAGGGTTGCTTCTCAACCAAATAACGAGTTCTCAGCTACGGAAATACACTACAACTTGCTTATGTACTGGTTGGTCCATATTTTGCATTTAGTTTCCAACTCATTTTCTTCTGTACTGTTTGCTTATATGTTTGGTCCTTGTAAATATACAAATTTTTATTTTAGTCTTGGTAATTTTTTTTCTATGTTTTTAGACTCAAATATACCACTTTTATTTTGTTTATATCTTTTTTTGTTTTAACCTATAAAATTTGTTCATATTGAACTTAGTCCATAAAATCTGCCATCAATTCTAACATGAACAAATATTTTAGGGTCTAAAATAAAGAAACAATGACTACAAACAAAAAATCATATATTTATAAGGATTTGAAAGAAAAAAAAGAGAAAAACTAATATTTTTAAAAAAAGTGATAGAACATGATAATATTTTGTTCAAGCTAATAACTCTCATATTCTATGCAGGCCTTGTCAGGTTGTCTCTTTCCTATGCTTTTACTTTGACAGGAGCACATATATGTTAGACTATATGGTTTTCCATCTTATCAAACTACATTATCTCTTTTGAAATAACCAAGCAATTCATTCACATACCAGCTGAGCTGCTAGCCATTGTGGAGGATAACCAACCGCCATCTTCATGGCCCGCTTTAATTAACTTTAATATCAACTTAAGGTTTAAATTTATTTTAAAAGCATTAGTTGTCTCTATCAAATTTTCTAACCACATTTTTGCTTTTCACATGTTATGTATATCTGTCATTTTAATTTGTTTTAACTATAACACAAATTGACTATTTTAGCGTCATTGTAGATTTTGGTTTTTGTGAATCATTTTATGTATTGATTGTATGTTTTCTGTGAATCATTTTATGTAAATGATTGTTTATGATTTTTGTTTTTGAGTTTTTGTTGTGTAGTTTGATCATGGAATTATCAATAGGTGGACTATTAACACTAAATACTATACTTCTGATGTTACTGTTTGGATGAAACATCTTCATGACAAGTTTTTTGTCAAAAATATTTTTGGATTTGATCAAATGACTGCTTTGTGCTTCATCACTTCTACTTGCTGCATTTGCGTCTGCTATTGTACAAATCTTTTATTTTAATACTTTCATTTTTCTGTCAAATGCAGTTGTAATCTAATACCTCAAGTTATCGATATATTTTACTTTGTCATATATATAAATAACCTTTAATTAAAATATTTTTCTTTTCTTCAATCTTATCTCAATACCTATTCAATTTCATATTGATGTAGCTGTGCATAGTTTCAGTCATGACAAGACATATGCTTTTCTTTCTCGTGATCCTACAGTATGAGCAAAGACATATGCTTTACTCACATGTCTGGTTACTGTTTACCTGTGACAAGACAAGACATATGTTTTACTCACATGATTGATTACTGTTGACCCGTGAATAATGGACGTTTGTGGTGTCCTATGTCCACTAATAAATACAAGTCTCACTTATACTTCCTTCTTTCATTTCCCAATAGCAAAAAATTCAATACCAGTAACACTTATTTTTCATCCTCTTCTTACAACTAGTCTCATAATTCATATATGGAATTAAGTGGAATTCTTCTTCACACATCAATGATTTACTCTTTTTCAATTGCTAAAATATCTCCACAAGTAAGTCTTTTATCTATTACTACAATGCTTCTATTTATTTTATAATTTTAATAATTTGTAAACCTAATATTACTCCTGTAAATTTTTAATATGCAGTCATTTGTCGAAATTGATCATTCTTTTCTTAGTCATTATGAAAATAACATAACAAAAATATGAACCATATTGAACAACCAAGGTATCCATCATGTCATCATCTATAACAAAGATCAAGATCATCCACTTATAATCAGTGGATGGAAATATATTGAGGCTTTCTACAATTTATTAGCTGATGTTGTTGTTGAAGTCGAATATTATGGTAACAACAATTTCAAAATAAACAGTTTTAAACAATTGTTTCATCTTGAACAATTACCCCGTTTTCACATTAGATATCTCTACCACAAAAAGATATATTCATTTGAAATTACTCTGACCCCTATTAGCAAGGTCGTCTTTGAGGGTGCGAAAGACGAACTACCGCATAGAACCTCAAAGTTTTTAAGGTTAAACTATAGATAAATAGGGCCTCATAAATTATTCGTTAGGTTAAATCTTGATTAAATAAAGTTTCTATTTATTTTGCTATAGATAAATTATAGCTAACGTACACAACGCCTCCAAAAACTTGAGACGTCTCTGCCTATTAGTGTGACACTACCAAAATTAATTGAATTTCTTTATTTATTTTTTCAATAAATCTATTATTAACTTTTTCCCCTAACTTGAGGAAACTAATTCCACGTTTATTTTATATAGAAATTGCAGGTAGACTTAACAACAATATCAAAAAATTATGACTATCAATTCCTTATGTTCTGTGGTGATAACATAAAGACAAAAATACTTACAGTGTGAATCCAACATTGAAGATGCATATCACACTGAATTAGCATACGAATTTAGTGATATTTGTGAATCCAATTTGTTCAAATATAATGCCAATATTTGATTTAAATTTGATTTAAACACATGCTAATTATCTATTTTAAAAATAAAATACTCTTTTAATAATCAATATTAATTTTCTTTCTTTTCATTCCTATTATATTAAAATTAAACACGTGTGTGTAACACACATGTAACTTTATATAAACAAATTTCGATGGTGATAACTTTTCTATCCATCACAAAAAGTTGGGTAATGCACATTCAACCAATCATATAACACTATTTAATTGTATCATCTTTAATTATTTATTAAATAATACACTTTTTAATTGTTTTCAATGTATTTTACATTAAAGAGGTAACTCTACCCAATTTTTTGTGTTGGAGGATAAGAATTCACCAATCTCGAATATATGATCCGCTTCTCCTTTTCTTTCTCTCTTGCTCTATGTTCTGCGCCAATTTCCACCATTGATTTTCTTCAATTCAATTTTCTTAATTTTATTCTATTTCTCTGAAATCTCTTGGCCGTTGGATTAGAGTCAGGACGTATGGTAAAATATAAAACGCAGGAGACGATAGAAGCTCCTCAAATATCATAAAGGCAGGAGTTTTGAGCAAGAGCAAACTTGGAACTGTCACTCACTAGTCTGCCCATGGAGGTCTCAGTCTCAGACGACGACGATCTCGTTATCCTCGTTTGCACTAACCCTAACGAACCAATTCAAACAACAAACCTCATCAACCAAGAGATTCTCCTTTCAACCACCGATATCCTCGATTCCGATTTAACCTCATTTCTCACTTTTCATACTATCAAAATTCAGACACATCGCAACAGGTTCGTCACTTCCTTCCTTATATCAAAATCACTTTTCACAACTCATTGAAGTTGTTTTTGTCTTATTCACCGCAGACTCATTGAGCAATCGTTGTATTTTCGAGGCCTCCTCAGCGGAAGCTTCAGGTAAGTAAGACGATGTGTAGATTTTCGGTCATTCTGTTCAAAATGAATTCATGAGATTGCATAACATGCTTATTACTATTACCTGTGTAGTGAATCATGCTCGGGCTCTATCACTATCAACTGGAATCTGTTTGTGTTTATGCAAATTCTTAAGCATATGTCTGGCTTTCCATTGGATATTACTACCGAAAATATCCTCCCTCTTTACGAGGTACATTCTCTCGAAATCCATGAATGTAGCGTTCTGACTTTTTCTTCCAATTTTATTTTATTTGAGGACTTTAAAAATCAACTGACAAGGGAAGAGAGGAAGAGTATAGAGAGAGTAGAGATAGGAAGGAAATATTTCATTTATTCAACAAAAACATATATTGAATGGTTTGTTTCTAACTCTATATAAGTGTCTTAAGCAGTTATAACAACCCAATCAACTATTAACAGATGGATATAACTAATATATGCATCATATCCCTCCCTTTAAAATCTGCCTTGTCCTCAAGGAACAGCTGCAACATCAAAATAAGGAAACTGGAGCTTGAGTTTGTATAGCAACTCCCAAGTAGCTTCTTCCATAGCCTCTCCTTTCCACTGAACCAAAACTTCAGTAACTTCTGAAACATTTGTCGAAGATGATCCACATGTGCCTCCAACGATGGGCTGTGTACACTAATATGTCATCAAAGAAAATAAGAATACACTTCCTCAATAAACCAGAAAAAATAGTGTTCACTGTTCATTGTTCCTTGAAAAGTAGCGGGTGCGTTGGACAATCCAAAAAGCATCACCACATATTCATACTGCCTCCCATGAGTTTGAAAAGCTGTTTTTGGTACGTCCTCAGTTTTCATTCTTATTTGATGATATCCAAGCCTAAGGTCCAGTTTAGAAAACACCACTGCACCCCCAATTCATCTAATAAATCCTCCACCAAAGAAATTGAAAATTTAGCCTTTACCGTCATTTCATTCAACCTCCTATAATCCACACACATTCGCTAACTCCCATCTTTCTTTTTGACTAACACAACTAGAGAAGAAAAAGGGGAAGAGTATTAGAGTATAGCTATAAGATTAGAAATATCAGAGTTAGTTTATACTGTTGTCCTGGCAGTGACTGTCACTGCCACTCTCTTATAAATACCCCATTGTAACTATTTTTTGTTAGAGTTTTCAGTTATCACTTTATAACAAACTCTCTTCTATTCTCTCTCTATTATGTATTTACCTTTTTAATAGAAAAAGGCAAATGCAAAATAGAGAGAGAATAGAACAGAGTTTGTTATAAACTGATAACAGAAAACTCTAACAAAAATTTGTTACAGTGTGGGATTTATAAGAGAGTAACTGTCACTACCAGCACAACAATATAAACTAACTCTGATATTTCTAATCTTATAACTATACTCTAATAAAAAGCTTGGTTGAATTACTCCGGAATCCAAGAGCTCGCTAACCATGCCATCAATGATATCCTTCTGAGCTGGTGGATATCTATAAGGTCTTAAACTAACCGGGTTAGAACCCTCCTTTAGCACAATTTGATGATCATGGATACCCCTAAAGGGCGGCAGCTGAGTAGGTGTTTCAAAGACCTCTTGGAACTCCTCTAAAACATATTCTCTATGAGCCATCATCATGGATCATCTAGCTCCTCAGTGGTTACAGAACAACACATTGCCTATGTGGAGCAAGATAGCAACTGTAGTCTGCAGCATATAACAAAAGCTATCTTCAACCACTAACTGATGCAATTTAGAAGCAGAAACCACCCTACTTTTGTTTTCTTTGACAGCCTGCAACTTCACATGCATACGAAAATTCCATAGCCATATTGATAAAATCCCATTGTATGACTCCCCATTGCCTTAACCATTGCATGCCCAATATAACATCACAACTAGCAATAGCATCAGTAAGAAAGTCATACCCTTGAAGCATTGACTTGATATCTTCACATCGTCCGACACCGTGTATAAGCCCGCCATCAACTACAATTATCCGCAAAGGCCGCATAGGTTGTAGAATATTGAGCCTCTCCTTACATAATTTCTGACTAATGAAATTATGAGTGCTGCCGGTGTCTATGAGTACATGAACTCTCTTTCTGCCCATCCACCCAATCAATCTCATCATAGGATGGGAAGAGTCTCCCTGAATGGCATTAAGGGAAACAGTAGGGTCAACACTATGAGTAGGATCCTTAGAATCTTCCTCAAAAATAGAATCAACTTCACTTGAGTCCAAATGGTTTTCCTCCCCAACTTCCATAAGAAAAACTTGCATTTTTTTTCTCTGAGCGCAATCATGTCCAGGAAAGAATTTGTCATGACAGAAAAAACACAAGTCTTGAGCCCTATGTTCATCCATTTCTTTAGGGGAAAGTTTCTTCTGAAACGTATATGTCGGTTTTCCCAAAATGCTCTTCTAAGAACCTTCAACTATACCTTTCTTCTCCTGAGGCATCAATTTCTTGTCAAAGGTGTTAGAAACTGTATTCTTCTTCTCACTCCAAGAAACTGTGGGTTCGATTTGCAGGCACCCACCGTTTCTGCAACAAATCCAAGCTTCGTTCTTGCAACTTTGCCATACGAGTAGCTTCCAACATCGTATGAGGGGCGAACATCTTCACACCATTACACAATTCTTGTTGAAGGCCTCCCAAATAGCATTGTGGCTTCTGAGATTCCGTCAAAGCTGTTCTACCTACTAAATTGTCAAACGATTCCTGATACGCCTCAAGCGAACCAGTCTGCAGCAACTTCTCGAGTTCTTCCATGGGTGAATTGAACTCGAGGCCAAATCGCATCTTCAATGCCTCAGTGAAATTCGGCCATGTCAATCGACCATTTGATCCCTGTTCAAGACTTTGGAACCAACGAAAAGAGTTATCATCAAGAGCGATACTCGCAACCGAGACCTTGTCCCCTTCTTGCGTTCCATCCAACGCGAAAAAACTTTCACATTTCGCAATCCAATATTCCACATCGTCGCGAGTGAATTTTGGAAAATCCAAACGCGTTAATCGAGGTGCTCCATCGCCGGCGCCACCATGGCGACGCGCCGTCGTTAACTCCGACATCTGCAATCCAATTTCGCGCATGGTTTCTTGCACATTGGTGAATTGAAGTTCAAAACGATTCTCCAATTCACGGATTTGCCTGGTGATACATGGCTCCACTGACGCCATGATGCGTTCCTCAGCCTCACGTATGGCGTTCTGTAGCTGCGTCGCTTCTGCCATGAATGGTGTTCCCGTGGTCGACAGGCTCTAGATACCAATGATAGGGAAGAGAGGGAGAGTATATAGAGAGAGAACAAAGAGTAGAGATAGGAAGGAAATATTTCATTTATTCAACAAAAATTTACATTGAATGGTTAGTTTCTAACTATATATCAATGTCTTGAGTAGTTATAACAACCCAATCAACTATTAACAGATGGATACAACTAATATATGCATCATCTACACGAGAATAAAGTAAGTGTAGCAGAGATGCAGATGTTGCATTGGATGTGTGGTAAGACAAGATAAGATTAAAAATGAAAATGTTAAGAGTGTTGGGGTAACTCCTACAGTAGAGAAGATGGTGGAAAATAGGCTCAGATGGTTTGTACATGTAGAGAGAAGACCTATATAGAGAGAAGACCTGGAGATTCAGTGGTAAGGAGAGTAGATCAAATGGAGGAAAGTTAAACAATTAGAGAGAGAGGAAGACCTAGAAAGATCACAAGAGAGGTTATTAAGAAAGATCTCGAGATTAACAATTTGAATAGAAGCATGCTCCCGAATAGACTAGTATGGTGCAAGTTGATCCATGTAGCCGACCCCACTTAGTGGGATAAGGATTGGCTGTTGTTGTTGACTAGTTGTTTTTATTTGTGGACTTTAAATTTAAAATGGGTAATGTGGTGGTCTTTCTCTGGTATGTCTCAGGGTGCACTTTATTTTGGAGTGGAGACACTTCTCTTAAAGTGTGAGACTTGGTTTTCTGAGGTATTCTCGCCGGAAGGATTTCAATTAATGCAGATACAAATGGAGGATTTGATTCAAATTTGGAAATTTAGCTTGGATCATGGTATAAGTTTATTATTTTACATTTTATGAAAAAAAATGTTCTTATTGCAGCTTCAGTAGGGTTTTTTTTTGTTAACTTTTGGCTACAACATTACAATGTTCATTCTAACTATTTTTTAATGCATTTTTTGCAGCTAGTGATTTCATTCTTCACTTGTGTATCGGCTACCTAGCAAGAAATTTTGTATGTAATCAACTTCTTTCACTAGAGAGCTTGAACATTGAACAGAGATTTCACGTTTCTAAATTATGAATTTCTGTTTTTTTAAGATAGTTGTTTTATTGTTATTCATGTACAACTATCCTTGTCTGTGGAATAATTTTCATGTAGCCAAACAATCTTTTTAAAAAAATAAAATAAAATGCACTTTGTTTATGATTATTTTTTTTTATAGATGTGGGCAAAGCAGAACAATTTGTTTGGAAAAATTCCATATAACTTGCTGTTATCTTCAGTAAAGCATCCTCATTTGACCGTTGACAGGTTGAAATGTTGTTTATGAATTGGCTCCATTGTATATTACTTTGTATGTTTTAGTTTATAATGTTACAGTATCTACTATCTTGACAGTGAGATGCATCTTTCTGATGCACTTCTTCTTTGGCTTGAAAGTAACATGGAAAATTTGGAGATGCGGAATGAAGCAGAAGACAACTATAATGCAATTTTAAAACAAGTAAGGTTATATGTCTGGTTACTGATATTGAGTTCTTGAATCCATTGTTTAACTGAGACTTGCTTAGGAATGAAATACGGGCAGAAAGGATCCTATTCTATCAAGTCCTGTTTTTTCTTCTTTTCTTGCACCTGCTAAACAGCAGGATATCACTCCACTATATTACTGAGACCTGACTGTTATCAATGATATGCTATTTATGGGCAAAATTACTTTTTGAAAGCACGGGGCAGAGATGGAAAGGGAAAAAAATTAGAAACTGTGAGATGTTATTAACCAATGATGTTATGATAAGAAAATTACAACCATAGTAAAAAACAACCCCTTTTCTTTTCTTCTTCGTAATACATATTCATAAACAAACCCAAAGTTTTTTGCTCATTTTTTACAAGTATGTTGGTCAAACGTTGCTGCATCGTTCCACTTGTAATTGTATTTTGATTCACATGATGTAAATGTAATTATGATGTCTATCTATTTTTATAAACAAATATAGAATAATCAAGCTCTTTTTATTTTTATTCAAATCTTTCCATTATTTTTTGGCTCTGTCCTCATTGATAGCAAGTTTGGTATGTGTTACCAACTTAACATGTCATTTATACTTAAAAACTGTATAACCTTTTTATCATTGGTTCTTAACAGATTCGTGTGGACCTTTTGCCTTTGTGGTTTGCTGCAGGTATATCATTTTCTAGAGCTTTTACCTGAAGCATTGAAAGTCTTTATTCTTCATCCAGAAATTCCTAGATGATGTAAGGTAATTTTTTTGTTCAACAGGAAAAAGAAATTCTTTTTATTTTAGGCAGCTGGCTGAGGAAAGCCTTGGTTCAATTTTCAGAGCACTGAATATTCTACCTATAGGTTACCTTGATATTTCCAGATATAGTGACTTGCAACATCTCAGGATTCGAGTTACAGAATATTCAAAGGTACTTTTAAGTTTTAATATTGCTTGCTTTTTGCAGAGAGAATTATTAATTTCAATTCATAAATTAATCATTAAGAACATAAATCTGGGTATGTAGTTAGGTAGAGTGAGAATCCACTTTCTCCAGGAGCAAAATTAAGTTTTCTCTCTCTTATTCCACATTATAACGTTTCATAAACATTTATTTCATCAATCCAATGAATAGAATTTTTTAAAGTAGGTCAAGTTTACAAAAATTCATACAATACTATAAACTATTGGATTACATACCTGAGTGTATAGTATATCTAATATTTGGCATGCATGATAACCATGATAAGGTTCTATAATATCCTAGCTGTTTAACTTTCATGTTTTTGGTATTTGACACTAGTAAATTGATGTTTTGTTAAATGTATCGATTGGTTCCTTCTGGTGTTTGGCTTTGATATCTGCCTACGGCTATTTAAGCACATCATTTTGTATACATGTCGTAGGCTCTTAGCCAACTTGTCTTTCATTTGTCTGCTAGTATTTTGTGATTTTCTATGACGAATAATTTAATGCTTCTGTGTAAACTTTCCAATTCCGCTGCATGCAGAAAATAGACCTTTCCAGTTGTCCGCAATTAACATCTGCAATACTGCTTCTATCACTCATACCTGTACCGTATTTCACGGATCCCATGCAAAGGAAGACTATAGAACAGTTCTTTATTAGTTCTGGACATCCTAGAAGAGAGAATTATGAATTCCCACAAAAACTGTTAGATACCTTTATCTTTGAAGCAGTTCAGGAGGTGGATATCTCAAAGTGTCGAAGACTGCTTATTGAACATGCTGTTGATTACTTCAGCCAGTCCTTTCCTTCCTTAAAAATATTAAAAGCAAGTTATCTATTAAATATCAGGACTACCGGTTTCCTTCAGTTATTAAAGAAATGCTCTTTGGTCAGCGAAATTGACTTGACTGTTGATATTACTCCTCTTATTCCAACATCTGTTACAGTTTTATTCTCTAGTCCTGCTGTGATACCACTGGTACCAGAGAAGACCTCAAGTCTTAAATATAAACCAGTGGAAACCATGTCATTTCATGAATCTAGACCTATTATTTCTTATGTTACGAAACTCACATTGGAAGGAAGAACTGATGTCGATGGTAGGTGTTTTCATGGTGAAAGAATTCATGTTAAAATTTCAATCTAAATAATATATATTTTTTTGGTTATATTTTTCTCTCCTTACAACCAGTAATTTTTGCATATTATCCATATGACAGACTTGAGTCTCCGGTATATCTCCAAATTCTGCGTTTCATTGTGTCACTTGAATATTAAAGGATGTATTTATGTCACTGATATTGGCATATCAGATCTCATAGGCAGATGTAAAAATCTTAATTCGATTGTGGTATGTGATACTTCATTTGGGATAAATTCAGTTCAAGCTCTTTGCCCAGCTATTTCTGATGGTGGCAACTTTCCCTCTTTACACTCTAGAGACGACCATTTGAATTCTGTGGCGTATAATCTTCAATCTCTGCATATGGGTGGATGCATAGGTAAATTGTTTTGCCAAACTTCTAAAAAGAATGTGTAAAACCTTGCTTCATATAAAATTTTCCTAGAAGTTTTTAATACCTATAGTGGCTGCTAATGTGTTTAGCATTCAGAAGCTATTATGGCATTGCAAAATATACTTATCTTCATTTAGACCATGTTTCGTAAAGATGGTTTGAATAAAATAAAGGAATAATACATGAAGATGGTTTGGCTTACCTAGTTTTGTGAGTGAAAAATAAAGATTTTGCTGCTGTACAATTTTGCTTTTGTTCAATTCGTTTTAGTCAAGTAATAATGATGCAGCATGCTGCTATTGCTTTGGATCATCCTTGTGATCTCTTCACATGTGTGGCCTTAAAGTATTGATGCTATGGAGAACAAGAAGTTCAAAACACCATTTTTTGTGTGTTCAATTTTCAAAACTACACCTCACTTTTGAAGTGAAAGAAAGAAGTCATGTGAGCAATAACCTATTTAATTAATTATTGTTCAACCATAATAAAGGAACAAGATATTCTTAGGGTTTAGAACTATTTAACGAAACCCTTTAGTTAATTTGAGAAGGTTATTTTACAATTTTATAAACTTTAACTTCTATATTGAAAATATAAGATTACTTAGTTGTTTTGCAGGTATTTCTGAGTTATCTCTGCAAGAGCTTATGTCTCAAACACAAGTTTTGAAGAGTCTATGCCTGAGTGGGACATACCTGGTTGACCAAGCATTATATAATTTCAAAGGCTCTTCCTTGGAGATGCTTGATGTGTCAGACACCAAGGTTTGTTGTCATATCCGTGTTTGACATGTTTTTGTTTGTCTTTATACTGTTAATAGAAGATGTTATTGGCTTGTTAGTTGTTAATTTATTGAAATTTTAGTATTGGTTAACATTTTAAGAAAGTGAGGTTGGAATGTTTGCTTTCGTTCGATTAGAAGTTGTAAGGTTATAGATGAAAAAGAAGAGAAAATGATACTAATTTTACCATTGAAATCAATTCAATTAATCATTTCCTTTAGAGAACCACATACGACCATAATGTGAAATTTAAACAGAGACGAAGGGAGTGTTTTTTTTCTTTTCAATTTTATTAACTTATTTATGTAATTGCAGATTTCTGAAGCTGCATTAAGTTATGTTATTCATGGAAATCCAAATTTGAAGAGTCTGAAAGCAAGAGGTTGTCAAAATTTGTTAAAAGGAGATAGTTCTATTGAAAAGAGAGAATCTGGCTTTTCCTCCTTGCATGAAGAACTACATGCTGAGCTAGGAAAGAAGTGTAGATTGGAAGAACTTGAATTTGGCTGGGGTTTTTCTTCCTTCTCTCTCAGTGCTTTGGAACCTGCACTGACATCATTAAAGACCATCAGTGTAGGTTTAGGGGGAATGCTAGGTGAAGATGCACTGAGACAGCTACCAGAAATCTGTCCCCTGCTAGAAACAATAATCCTTCATTTTCAGGTGATAATTATTTATCCTGTTGATTGTAGGTTCTTATTGGTCTCTAAAGAAATATAAACAATTGTTTCTATTCACCATAGTATGGAAAACACTATAGAAGCTCTTATTCATCTTTCGGTACAAACAATAGATGAAAGACAAGAAATGCTCAAAAGAATAAAATTATATTGATAGTGATGTGAATGATATGTTGTGCACTATTACAAGCAAATTGGACTGTGTTGAAGTTATAGTTTTGTTTTTGGCAAAAAGGAAGGAAATGAAATGCTTAAAATAATAAGTTTATACTGATATTGATGTGAATGATATGTGGACCTTATTACAAAAACAAAGCACTTATTGTTATTTATTATACTGATACTAGACTCCTAGTACCATCAACTAACTCGGGAAACCAATCATAATATCAAGGAATATGTTAACCAATCCAAATGGATAGTCTAAGCTAGCCTAAATTACTTAAATATACACTATTCGCAATATATTTTTCATATATTCAAACACCATTTTTTTTTTAGTTTAACTTTTCCAGTCAATTAGTTCACCGGAAATGCAATTCCTCATCTACAATCCATGAAGTTCCATCGTTATTGTTCTTTGGGCTAGTCCCATCAAGAATAAGCCTTTCTTTAGTAAGCCAAGGCTTTCATTAAAGCTTTTCAAAGACATTGGCTAGAAGAGCCATGCAAGAGCTGTTGGTCGGTGAAGACCAGTTAGGAGCTTTCCGAATCGACTTATTTAGCATAACAAGTCAAGGCTTATACTTCAGATATCAATTATAGCTAAAGTTTTTCTTATTATTCTTGTATCTGTGCATATTTGAGGCATGCTTATATTTTTTTAGCTATTCCTTGGTCTTGTGTTATTTTGCTTTCTGTTTTTCAGTTCTTAGATGTTCTTATCACATTTCTAAAATTTTGTTTGTTGCTTTCTTTGTTGTTATGATTTTCTACAGGTGACATTTGACATCATTATTTTCCCAATCAACCTATTTAACAAGACATGTCAAGGCTTATACTTCTAATTGTCTTATCAATTATGTCTGAAGTGTTTCTTATTGTTCTTGTATCTATGCATATGAGATGTATGCTTCTTTTTTTAAATTAATGCTTGTTTTTCTGCTGTGTGATTCTGTTTTTCAGTTCTCAGACATTCTTATCAGTTTTCTAAACTTTTGTTTATTATGTATCTTTTTTGTTGTGGTTTTCTACAGGTAATATCTGATATTATCGTGACGAAATTGATTATGACCTTGGTGAAGTTACAAGTATTAGCTCTGTGCTATTGTTTTGGTGATATATCCATGTCAAGCTTCAAATTCCCTATGCAAAATCTAAGAAAGTTGAGGCTTGAAAGAGTTACCCCATGGATGACCAATGATGATCTGGTTATTTTATCTCAAAACTGTAGAAATTTGGTAGAGCTTTCATTGCTTGGTTGCCCTCTTCTTAACTCAGGTTAGGATCACATAGTTGAAAATATGATCAATTGCAATTAACTTAATTAATTGGACGTGAATCTGTAAACAAAGCCTCTAATTTGATTAAGTTGAACCTTCGAGATGATCAAAGTATCAATAAGTACCAAACAGCCAACAATTGCTATTTTCATAATTGTTTTCTTCTACTGCTACTTAGTACTCCTCGTTAACAAATATTAGCAACAGAGAAAAAGTAAAAGAGGGTGGGGTGGGGTTGCAATATGGTGATTTTTCTTGTTTAAAATTACCTTACAGCGATTGACCACTGACCACCTAATCAAATGTTGAAAATTTACAGTTTGACAATGTAATTTTTCATTGCAGATTCTCAACAGATAATTTCACGTGCATGGCCAGGCTTGGTCACTATACATCTAGAGGTTTGTTAATCTTTTTCCTATTTCCCCTTATAAACTATTGGAATCACCGTATGCATGGTTATAACATGATATATAATCATTTACGGATATACATACACATAAAGGCTGTCGTCTATGTATCACGAATATGCTTCCTTAGTGAGTTTACTTGAAAAGCTTAAACCGAGCAATATCTGTGGCCTGCAGCTGCTGGTCATGAGAAATTTTATAGAATATAGGGTTTTCTCCGTTATTAATGGCTATTCAATTCTTTTTATCATTTAAACATAGAAAACATTATTGTTAACATTACACATATATGCATCTAGTGCTTTCATTGGTAACGTGTGAAGGAGGAATAGAAAGATCATGGATAGTGGATTCTTACTTTTGTTTGCAACTGCACTAAACATGGATGCTTATTGTTTAGGAATGTGGAGAAATAACAGCAAATGGGGTCTCGGCTCTTCTTGACTGCAGAGCTCTTGAAGATCTTCTGTTGCGTCATAATGTTAGTTTTCTGTCAACCCTTTTTTATGCAAAGAAGTTTATCTATGTTTCATTTTCAACAAATTTGAGTTTGTTATATATATGCATGTGATGAAAAGTTGCATTCCACAGCTAAAGTATACTTTTTCATATTAAAAGAGTAAAATCTAAATTATGAACGATGGTCCGTGGCCACATGATAAGTTATAGTTATTCATATATTTTCTAGTCAGACTGTTTTTGGGTTTGTTCCGTCTTGATAACTAATTTTCTGCTTGTCTTAGATCACCCAGTCATTGTTTAGATTAATATAGCAACAACACCATAAATATTATTCATGAAGTATATCATTTATAAACGAAAAATGAAAGAAAATCTGGTATTGTGGCTATTCTCCATGATGTCGCGCGATGATTCCATGTGCAAGACATGGTATTTAAGCTCTGTTGTGAATATACTGATTGGTGTACAAATTATTGTGGCATCTATATTCTTTACTTTATTTTTATTTTAAAAACCAAAACATTTCATTAGATGATTCTCATGATAAGGATTGATTAAACTACAAATTAAAAAATAAATAGCTGTCATTTTTCTGTATTTGGCCTCTTTTGTGTTGTTATTTTGATAGATTCGGGTATCGTTTTTTTACCCACCCTTGAAAGAAAATAAAGATACAATACAACTTCATAAAAACGAGAAGCTAAATCATTAACTATTGAAACTATATCATTAACTATTGATTTGATCTTGCATACACAGGGTCCTGGGCTACAAAGAAACTTCATTTTTCATGCCGCTTCAGAGGTTGCACCTTGCTTGTGTTTCTTTATCTTATTTTTTTGGTTTTGTTCAATGTTAGGTACTTGATATTTGCTGTTATATTATATCTTCTGTTGTAACTAACAGATGCCATTGCTTCGAAAATTGTCACTGGATATATGTGATGCAAGTGAAGGTGATTTTGACATTCCAAATGTAAGTTATCACAGTACCGTCTCTCTTCTGTATTATTAAGTATCTTGACAGTTTTGCGCTATCATCCCAATTAATGTGGAATGATTATAAATGTGCATGTGCAAGTCTAATAAACTATAGTTCACATTCTCATTTTGCAGTATGCAGATAGATGCTTTTTGAGTACCTTGAAGATAGCAAGATGCAAATCTCAAAGATGCGCATTTCATCTCCCAGTCCCTTCCTCAGGAAGTAGCAGACGATCAGTGCATGTAGAAACTCTCGTGCTTGTGTGGAACAGCAAAAATCTCACCAGAACAGTGGTGAAGGAAAGGCTTTAGTAGATGCTAATTTATCTGAGCATTAATGAGCTAACCCAATATGATATTTGAAAAGGCATATACTTGACTTTTCAATCAATACGATATTTGGAAGGTGAATTCATATCTACCCAACTCAAAAATTTGGGTAAGATTACTTCGTGTAAAATGCTTTGAAAACAACAAATAATTTAAAAACCTTATACAATGCTCTGGTGTTTTTTAATACTTGTTAGCAACATTGAAACAATTGCTAGTTTTCAAATATATAAATGATCAATTTTATTTTTTAATTTAAATCTTTTTGTAAATTATATATTGTCTAAGAGATGTTACTTGACACTAATGATCACAATTCAAAACACAAATATATTGTCAAATGCACTCCTCTTTGTTTTATCTTTAAAAAATAATTTTTTTAAAAATGATTTTTTAAAAAAATATTAAAAGTATTTTTCAATTCATTTTTTATAAACTAAAAGACTAATTTTTGACATTATGTAATATAAATATATATTATTAAAAATTAAAATATAGTTGAAATCATTATTTTTTAAAAATAATATATCTCAAAAATAATTTTTACAAAAAATTATTTGAAATAGTTTCAAATTTAAATATTTTTTTTGAAATTTTGATATTAAAATGTGACTCAGTATCTTCAGATAGCTACAGAGAAACCAATGTAGAATGAAAGCTAACATCGAGACTAAAATGTTCATCAAAGTTAAAAGAATGAAAATAATGAGTAAAATTCTAACCCAATTGCAAACCACTTACCACCACCCACTAACTTAAATCTCTTTCAATAATAAAAGGAAATATTAGTATTCTCTCAAACAATGCAGAAATAGCACAAGGTTGGAATAGGATTAAGAACACAATAGCAAAGTAGCATATATTAAACGAAAGTTTCAAACAAAACTAGTTATTATAAGATTAAATCATCTACATTCATTCAATTCAATCACATAATAGCTAAATAGGATAAGTGACCTTAATTAACTCTCAAGTAATTAGATGAAAAACACTCTTTCTTCATAGTAAACTCATACTTAAACATTCTTCCACTAATTCACACTCTCAATTCCATCATAAAATTGCAAAGTTAAGACACAATCAAAAGCTGAAAAAATAAAAATAAATTGTCAGATTCACACTCAACTCCATCATAAAATTGCAAGGTTAAGACACAATCAAAAGCTGAAAAAATAAAAATAAATTGTCAGAAGTGGGATTTGAACCCGGTCTTCAGAACTTGAGTCTGGCGCCTTAGACCACTCGGCCATCCTGACTTGTAATGTGTAATAGTTAAATACAATAAAATATATTGTTAACATCTTATGCCACTATTAATATCAAAAATCATATTTAATTTTGTACGAGAAAGAGAAATTATGTATGATTTTCATTAATTAGTATGAAGAGTAATAAATAATAGAGGATATAATAGGGTGAAGAAATCATAATGTTGCATTAAACTAAATCCAACAAGAAAAGAAAAGAAAAGGGAAGATTAATATCGAGTGCATGGATAAAGGGAAGACAATCAATTGTCTGACCCTCTAATGTTGAATCTGTTAATATCAAGAGATATTGTTGTTCGATAAAGTTAAATTAAAGTTGTCTATCTGGGTGAAGATAACTTCTCAATATTCTTGTTTCATATTTTTAACAATGTCCCTATTTTACGAGTCTAAAAATACTAAGTTTTTCATAAATGTTACTGTTTCGTGAATATCAAATTACACTGAGAGACTTGGTTTTGGTTGAGACTCATTATCTCTAAGGACCACTCTTCTTCTTCTCCTTGTTTCCTCTATTATTTTTGTTATCTTAATTCTCCCGATTGAGAAGTAGTGTGAGGAAGCAACATAAACATGATGAAATGCTCTTTAGTCGATGCCCATAAACTGTTTGATAAAATACCTCAACTAGACCTCTTTTATATTATGTAAAGAAAAATGCAATTTTGCATTGTTTAATGGTTTTTACTCATATATGAGATTTTCATTGTTCATTTAAGGGTTCCATTGTTTTCATGATAGCAAGGATTGGAGCAATAATGTTTCTTGTATGATGTTTCATTTTAAGATGCCACACCTATGTAGTGATGAACAGAAAATGTGCAATATTTAAATTCATTGAGATTTATCATGATTTATTTATGTATTTGTAAGAGTCTTAAAGGGTAGCCGAGCAATGGATGTGTGGAAGGAGAATGAACATTCATGCCATGAATCGGTTGTGTCATCATTCTCATGGTGTTGTTAGTGTTTTTAAGGTTACATGGGAAGTCGAGAGTCGCATATTATGTATTTTAAAGCTAATGAAATACAAGACCCTTGACGCAAATGAGAGATATTATTATGGTGGAAAGATTTCTAGAGATAATCCTCATAGTATATGACATGAAGCTTTTTATCTTTTTTTGACCTAGGACAGCACCTACGGCGTAATCGCTCACATTGCACATGATATCAAATGATTCATTCCAATCAGGAGGTTGCATAATAAGTGCAGAGATTAGGGCTTGTTTAAGAAAAAAGGAAAGACTCTAAACATTTCTTATTAAATTCAACATCCTTCATGAGTAGCTCAAATAAAGGTTTTGATATTTTTGAAAAATCCTTAATAAAGCGACGGTAGAAACCCGCGTGTCCAAGGAAACTTCTTATTTCTCTCACCATTTTTGGTGGTTGTAAGTTTTCAATAACTTTGATCTTTGCTTTATCGAACTTGATTCCTCTTTCATAAATGACGTGCCCCAAGACTATACTTTCTCTTACAATAAAATGACATTTCTACCAATTAAGCACAAGGTTTACCTTTACGCAATGTGATCAAGTACTTTTTCTAGATTGGCTAGGCATCCCTTAAAACTTGATCCGGATACGGAGAAATCATCCATAAATAGTTCCATGATGTCATCAAGGAAGTCTGCAAAGATAGCCATCATGCACCTTTGGAATGTTGCGGGAGCATTGCATAATCCAAATGGAATTCTTCGATAAGCAAACGTTCCATAAGATCATGTAAAGGTAGTATTTTCTTGGTCATCGGGATGAATAGGAATTTGGAACAATCCTGAGTATCCGTCTAGACAGTAGAAATATAAGTGTTAAGCCAAACGTTTAAGCATGTGATCAATGAATGGAAAGGGAAAGTGATATTTCCTTGTTGCCTTGTTCAACTTTCTATAATCAATGCACATTCGCCATCCAGATTCTGTTCTTTATGATAAGATTTTCAAAGAATTCCATATCTTGGGATTCAACAATTACATTAGACTCTAGGTTTAAAAGTCTATATGCTTTGTTGTTGGGTGCATATCCTATGAAAGCACATCTGATCTCTCGAGGACCTAAGTTAGTTATTTTGGGATCCATATTCTTGAAATATCCTACACAGCCCCACACTATAAAATAACCAATATTTGATGATCTTCCTTTGCATTTCTCATATAGAGAAATACCAATTGTTTTCAAAGGAATCATGTTCATTATGTGACATGTGGATGATAATGCTTCACCTCACAAATTAAATAGCAATTCAGAATGCATCAACATAGCATTTATCATTTCTTGATATGTTCTATTTTTTCTTTTTGTCAGGCCATTTTGTTGTGGTGTACGAGGCACAGAACATTCTTGTATAACGCCATATTCTTCACAATATGCATCAAATTTTGCAAAAAAGTACTCATCGCATCTATCGCTTCTAAGTACTTTTATACTTTTATTTAATTGATTTTCTACTTCCGCTTTATAGATCTTAAAGGCATTAAAAGCACCATCTTTATATTTTAAAAGAAATACATGTGTGAACCTAGAATAATCATCGATAAACGTTATAAAATAATGTTTTCCCCCACGGGTCAGCATACCATTAAATTCACACAAATCAGAGTGCACAAGATCAAACACATTTGATTTTCTTTCAACACTTTTGAAAGGTTTCTTATTCTTTTTTTAACACATATTTCGCATTTTTCGAAATCATGAATGTTACATGAGATCAATCCAGATTTAATTTGTTTATTCATAGTACTAATACCAATATGTGCTAATCTAGAGTGCCATAAGGAAATAGATTCAAGCATATAAGCATATAGATTCAACACGACCCCTTGAGTGGAAAGAAGAGCGGGAATGGATGGAAAAGAATAGCAAAGCAAAAGGAAGTAAAGCGGAAGTTCTCAAACGTGCATTTACAGAAACGGTGTATGAGTCTTGGTTACTTAGAAATCAACAGTGTTTCGGTAAAACCATAGGAAATACAAACATTGGCCCTGAAATTGTTAGTAAAATCATTTATAGATGCAGACTGAAAGGTGGACTTAGAGACTATGTTGCTAAACTTATGTTACCTAGTTAAGTGGTTGTAGTTTGTTTGTTTGGCTGGATCTCTGGATCGCCTTGGTTTGTAACTGTTTTTTTTACATTTGATTAAAGTTTATCATTTCCCAAAAAAAAAAAATAGAAATTTCATTAATAATATTGTCGGTAATACAGAGTTTGATCATTCCTTCAGCGAAATACCCTTTTCCTACAAATACACCATTACAGGTCAATATCTTTTTCCACTAACAAGGTTTATATTCATGTCGGGAACATGAAGTACATTACGACGCCGCCTCATTAACGCCGCAAATAGCCTGATTGCTTCGATGCGTCGTGCCTAAGTAGTCAGGTGTCGTCTACAAGCTGCCACAAGCGCCTCTAGGCCCACGCCCTCGAACCCGGGGTCGGTGTCGCCGGTGGTACTGACGAGGGGTTGTATGAATGAGACAAACGACATAATGTTTGAAACCGCCACACTTGTCCATGTGACACTTTATCATTTTTTGTCCTTTTGTTGAGCTTATGACATTAACTCTTTATAAAGACTTTTAATGTGAATAAATCTTTCTGTGTAAGATTATATTTCATGCATTTCTTAGTATTTACTCACTTCTATTATTTTGTCACTTTAAAACATCCTTTTATAGTTAATCTTCATAAATTACAAAAGAGTTTTAACTAGCATCCAAGCTGAAGAAAAATGGAAATCACCCTTGAAATTGTCACAAAGAATTCAAAAGTACTAAGTCTAAAAATTTAAAAAGAGAAATCACTCTTCACATCACCTAAGACTCTTCTAAAAATAGAAATCTCTATTAAAAGTGACAAACCAAATTTTTACGGATGATTATTTATTAGTAAAATTGTTGGATACTTTGCATCAATAGAACAAATAATATAGTTATAAAAATATAATAAAAATGATTCATTATGTTTCTACATTGAGATTCCACTTCCATCATTTTTTCTTTGATTATAAGGGTAATGCTATATAAGGGTAATGCTTTATTTTTCTTTAAAAAAATAATAAAAAGTTTAATTTTATACTTTAAAACTTTGTCAATAAAATTAATAAAAAGAAATAAAAAATTTACTTATAAAAACTTTGTCATCAATAAAATTAATAAAAAGAAATAAAAAATTTACTTATAAAAACTTTGTCATTAAAATTAGTGTACAATTTTTAAAATATTATTTTTTTAATTAATTTTTAAATTGTGCTCCTAGAACACACGTTAACGATTAAAGATCCTCTCTATTTCTTAAAAGAAATGGAGATATCTATTACTATAACTATAACACTTTCTTTGAGATTTGAATGAAGCTCAAGAATCAATGAAGTCCCAGCTAAATTCACGTCTTAATTTCGGGAACCAAAAACAAGAAGATTTAGCCTATGTTTGACTAATTTTCAAGGAAACCTAACCGCACGTTACACAAAAGTTGCAATTAGTAGCTTCTCGAAATCGCGATGCAAATGATTTTACGTTTCACAAAAGCTGCAATTAGTAGCTTCTCAAAATCGCGGTGCAAATAATTTTAGACGTACGGTAGCGGTATATCACCGCTTTACCAAACACACACTTACAAAATTATATCATTGCGAAAGTAGAAGGGGTATAAATGGCTAAGTATAAAAGATCTACGACATACTACTAGTAATATTGTAACTAATATCGCGTAAGTGGATCTCACCCTTAACACATAGTCAGAATTTCTAAAACAGTCACAAAGAATAAAAATGGAAATTTCTTTATAGACCTCCCAACCTTCTAGGTCACCTCTGGTGAAAAACCACATATACCCCTGACTTTGGAAATGCATGAAAAAGGTGTTTTCGGAGATGCATCTCCGAAAGCGTCTTTTTTTTTTTTAAATTTGACTTATTTCGGAAATGCATTTCCGAAAACACCATTTCGGAAGTTCATTTATGAAATATTGCGCGTTTTGCAGATTAAGCAAAACAGCCCCCCTCCCCCATTCATTTACCCTAATTCAACATCAAACACAACCCCAAAGAAATTTTGTGCAAACACTTCCAAGGCTACATCAAAGGGTCCAATAAGCTTCCTATACTACATTCAAAAGCCCTCAAATCTCATCAATCGGTAAGCATTTTGAGTTTTAGATCTATGATTAAAATTCATATTAGGGTGTTTACAAATAGCAAAAAATGTATTAGGTTAGGTTGGTACTGATATTTAGGTTGTTTAGAATGTGTAAACATAGTTTTGAACTTTGTTTTGGGGGTCTGCCATGGAAGTTGCAGAAAACTTCCTCGCAGGGGTGTTTTGGAAGTTCATTTCTGAAAACACCTCCATTCCCAGTTTCGGAAATGAACTTCCGAATTGTATCAGAAGTGCAATTTTTTTAGTTCTTTATGTTGTCTCGCATATTAATCGATTTCAATTGTTTTCAGGAACATGTCAGACAACCAAGCTCGCATCAGACAGGGTAGAGAGACCCAGACTACGTCGGCTAGACGCGAGCGGGCGGCGGTGCAGCTGGCGTCGACACAGAGACGGGGACGACGTGTGCGAGTTCCCGTGGAGATGTACGAGGGTACCTCTGCATCTGGATCGAGGAATCGTCTGACTCGGGTAACTTCTTCCCGCCAGCGAGAGGAGGAGGAGGAGGAGGTGGCAGTGCCATACCACGAGGCGGAGGAGGTACCGGATGTTGACCCTCCACTCGGGGAGGAGGATGAGCAGGAGGAGGGCTTCCCGGGAGGGCCCAGTGACACTTCCGTGCTGCTTACCTACCGCGATCACGTCGCTCGGCGTATCTGGGAGGGAGAGGTATTTTTTATAATTTGTCCGACTACATTATTTAACCGTTGTTAATTTAGACGTTTATTCAATATTTTCTTAACGGTCTATTTAACATACTTTTTTATTTGTTTTTTTTTGTAACAGGAGAGAGAGCCGTTGGAAATGGTGAACCACGCCCGGAAGGTTTTCAGTCTGTTTAAACCGACTGCCGAGTGGTTTAACGACGCTGTGAGAGGTTCAGGGCTTAGTGGGCTCTGCATGACGGGGTATTCCACCATCAGCCACGGCATGCAGGGGGCCTTTGTGGAGCGGTGGCACAAGGAGACGTCTTCTTTCCACTTGCCGGTTGGGGAGATGACGATCACCTTGCATGATGTGTAGTGTCTTCTCCACCTGCCGATCAGGGGGGCGCTGTTGACCCACTCTCGGATCCAGAGGATCGAAGCCAGTGAGTGGATGGCGCTCTATTTGGGTATGGAGCCCGAAGCTGCTGACTACGAGTGCATCACGACATTTGGGCCTCATATCCGGTTCACCACACTGAGCCGCTATTTCGAGCACCACCTGGACGCGGCGGCCTATACCGAGGATGCGGGTGACGACCTATTTACACATTATCACCGTGGCTGCGCTCTCCGGTGCTGGTACATGCATGTGGTAGGCGCTGCGATCTTTGTGGACAAGAGTGCGAGGTACGTCGACGTGACCTACCTCCGCTACTTCATGGGCTTGACCACCGTTCACCAGTGGAACTAGGGGGCAACTACTCTAGCATACCTATACCAGAAGCTGAATGAGGCCTCCAACTGAAGGACGAGGCAGTTGACCGGATCCTGCACACTACTCACGGTACGTTTTATTTTAATTGTTTCGTATTTATTTATGTTTCGTATTTACTTACGGTACGTTACATTATCGTGTTTGTGTTTCAGAGCTGGATCATCTCTTACTTCTCCCAGATCCATGGCTTTCACATTGATCCTGAGTACGTTGACGCCATGTCCAGGGCCGTCAGATACGTTCTCCAGAGGGGGAACAATGTGGTGGGACCATACCGTGGGTACCTGGACCGCACGATGCAAGATGACGTCACCTAGAGGCCATTCAGTGACTACACTCAGGTTGTCCCCATTGACGACATATCTTTATATTCTGGCTGGTTGGCATGCGGGACCAGCATCATGGTCTGGTATCTCCCTGAGCAGTGCATGCGGCAGTTCGGATTTGTGCAGATGATACCCAGGTCACCTTTTGAGGCTGCTCCCGACACAGTGACCAGAGTGCAGCTCACTGCCATATTTGAGGATTGGGAGCATCATGTGGTACCGGAGGAGTATCGTCGCATTCGGGTCACCCAGGACTGGCACAGTGTGGAGGGGTACGTCACATGGTTCTACCGGGTGTCACATCCTCTGCTGACACCCGACGCTCCTGGCACTCCTAGGCTAGCACACGAGGAGATCCTAGAGAACCAGCAGGCCGAGGACGACCACGCCATTGATCTTCTGCCGATCTGCCAGCGGATAGAGATGCTTGGGCGGGACGCGTTGGATCGAGGTGTCGTTCATCAGGGCGGTCCAGAGGCAGTCGCCGTGATGGAGATGATCGTCACTGATGCGGGCCATGCGGCGGCATACAGGCGGCAGAGGAGGTCCCAGGGAGAGAGGGTTAGGCATACCAAGTAGTGGTCGGGTTTATTTATTTTTTTGTTTTCGGATTGTATCTTTCGTATGTCATACCCCAAAATTTGCCCTCCATGTTCCATTCACAATGATTCAAGGGTCAAGATTCAATGCCAAAGCTTTGCTCAAACAATCCCCAAGATCCACAGTCAACTGATTCAAACCTGAAGGTCAACTGCAATCAAAGCATGATTCAAATTAGGATCATTGGTCAAACATCAAGTATAGAGGAGTATAACCATCATTTGATCAAGAATTGATCATGATTCCATTAATAGAAACTCAGAGATGAACAAATATAAGAAGGTTCAAATTAGGGTTTCTTAGGAGAAAGTCAACCCAACTTTGACTGGGCATAACTTTCACATGGAACATCAGAAATTCCCCACTCAAAGCCTATTTTGAAGGAAATTGGATTTTCTACAACTTTGTGTCTCACAAGCCAAGGCCAAAAATGCTTCATTTAAGAGATACAAGGCAAAAGATTACAGGTCATTTTCAGGCATCCTTCAAAAGCAGTTTTTTCCCAAAGAGAATATGGTCAAGATAAAAGCTTCAAATGAAGAATATGTTCCAAAGTGGCTTATAGAGGACCTCTTGAGGTTTCCAAAAAGTCTTAGAACTCCCTCATAGCTTAAAAATTGAGTGAAATATGATTGATCAAAGTTGGATGATTTCTGAAGGCAAAATGTGAAAAAAGAAGGTTCAAATTGAGAAACTTTGCAAATGGGCCTATGGTTTTTTGATGCAATCTTGGTCCACAAGTCATTAGCATGCCCAAAATCATTTGCCACGAAATTTAGCATTATATTTGATTTAACATGATTTTTTTTATTTTATTTTAATGATTTAAATTAAGATAAAAATCAAATATTATGGTAAAGGAGATATTTTGATTGATTCCAATCAATATTTATGACTAAATGCAATATAATTTCGTGACATATTAATTGGGAAAAGATTGGCACAAGTTGGGACCAAAATAGAAGGTTTTGAATCAAAAATAAAATCAAATTTCCAAGATTGGCAAGATTTGATTCAAGAGGTTTTTTGGACTGTTTTGTTTAACCTAATACAAGCCTATAAGTATCTGAGGCTAGGCACACGAATGAGGGGTTGGAGAAGTCGCAGGGGTGAGCATAGCCAAGAACAAAAATTTTCATCCAAGACTCAAGATCGGATTCAAAGAATAGGGAGTTTTCAAAGCAATCTGAGGATCATATAAGCTTCCTTGAAGGTTTTTGAACGTGTGTGGATCATTGCGCGTCATCAAAACCCCCAGAACTGTCTCCTATTTGTCAATGTAAGTTGTTCTGCAAATTTGGTCGAACTGGACAATTTATGCATTCCCATTGAAATTTAATTGTATATTTGGGTTTATCTTGATGCCATGAACGTATCTGGGTTATTGGTTCTGAGTTTTCGTGCTTTAATCGTGGTTCTCCATTAGAGGTCATTTTTGAGTTTTAGGGTTTTGAATTAGGGGTTTCCATTAGGGATAAAATTGGGTGAAAATAATCGCATGGTTGAATTCGCATGGCTAAAACAAGGGGAACAAGATGGGTGCGCCATATTTATATGTATTCAGGTGCGAATCGCTATTTCCCAAGCCTATTTGCTGCGCCAAGAATGGTAGCAGTTTCGTAGCAAATCCTATCAGGAATTCGCAGGTCTTCGTGAAGAAGACGAGTACGTGGCAACGGCCCACTGGATCATTTGAATTTCGCGCGTGTTTGGTGGTTCATAATCTTGTTGTCTTTTATCATTTACTGAACGCACCAATTATATCAAGAAGAGCGTGTGGTGGAGTGGTTAGTGAGATTGTATGTGAACGAAGGGGCGCGGGTTCGAACCACCCCTCACACATTATTTTTTCTGAAGCCTTTGTTTCTGGATTCCATGCGCTGCGCACCTTAGGGATTACCATGAACCCCCAGATCTGAACCTTCTGTTCATCACTAACTCAGATCCTACGCTCTAGAAGTTGGCTACACCATAAGCCTTCAACTTAACCATACTGAATCAAAATCCTAATAAGTACTTAATTTTAATTAAGGTAATTGTTTTAATTAAATTATTTTGATATATTTGTTAATAATTATTATTATTTTTATAAATGAATTATTATTTGATATTTATATTAAAATACAATTATTGTTCGTGCCGATTAAATCGATTAATCGCTATGGGCAATAATGATTTTAATTAAAATGTTTATTTAATTAAAATAAAATCCAACCAAAAATTCGATTAAATGGCTGCAACTATCTTATTGGTTGTGGTGATTAATCTTGCCTCATTATTTAATTTAATTTGTTATTATTTGTAGTCGTGTTAATCGATTATGAGAGGTAACAATATAAAACGCCAATTAATAAATAATAAAATACGTTAATTCATTATTAATGATAATCGAATCAATCGATTTGAATTGGTAATGGTGCAAAACCCCAATCTTTTAACTATGGTGATCAAACCTATTGATCATTGCGGTTAATTGTGCCAAATCAGGGTTGTACGCCCCAAACCCTAATATAATTCTAAACTCCGTTCAATTTACAAAACAAACCAAACTGCGATAGGCTGACCAAAAAGCCTCTAAAAAACACATCTAACCAAATTCAATTCTAAGGCGTACAATCCTGTCCCCGAACTACGTTGACTCTGATTCTCCCTAAGGAGATACGTAGGCACTTGGCAACAAGGTGAGTCCCCCACCCTAAAATCTCAATCTTCCCCTTATTCGATTCTTTAGCTATAAAACCTTAACAATAAGCCATAAACCTTTATCTTTAAATGTTAGCCTTTAGGAAAGGGTTGAGGGTGCCTAACACCTTCCCTCGACCTGAATATAGTATCTTACCCCGATCTCTAAACTACGTAGGGTTTCCTATTCGCCCTTCAGAATAGGTGGCGACTCTCTGAGCTTTAATTTTTTAGGCAGGTTGCTACATCGTACACTATTATTATTTGGATTTGGATCGGATCGGCTTGTATATATTACTATTTTTATCATATTAGTATATTAGTATTTTCTGTTTATATATCGCTTATTTTATTTGCCGTCTTCCTTTAATTAAAAATACGAGGCTGTTTCCAAAAACATAAAAAAAAACACTGTTTCTGCATAATTCGGAAGTTCATTTCCGAAACCCCCCAAAATATGAAAAAAGGTGTTTTCGGAAGTGCATCTCCGAAAACACCCCCCATTTGGTGTTTTCGGAGATGCACTTCCGAAGTCTGAGAAAATTTAAAAAAAAATACAAGTTCATTTCCAAAGCAGGGATAAACTGAAGTTTTCGCTGGGGGTGAGTCCATAGAGAGGTGGGTAAAGAAATTTTCATAAAAATTACTCAGTTCAAAAATTCAAAAAGAATACTCTATCACATCACCTAAACTTTTACTAAAAAAGAAGTCTTTGTTAAAAGTGCCAAACCAAATTTTTATGACGATAACTTATCCGTAACATTGTTGGATACTTTGCATCAATATCACCAATAATATAGTAAATGTACATAAATTATGATTCATGATGTTTCCACGTTAAGATTCCACTTCCAACATTTTTCCATAAATATAATACTTCCATTGAGATGAACAGTGGACAAAACAGGAAACATGCAAAATCTCATTTTGCTTATTCTTCGGGAATCTGACAAAAGGATCCGTTTGGCACATGAAACTGGATGTCAAATTAAATGCATTATGACTTGATCATATTCTAAACAAAAAATATTGATGAGGATATCTTGTAAAGGTGCGCTGCTTGTTATTGTCGCATAATCAATCAATTGTTTAATGCTGTTAACGTTTGCATTCCAAGTAACAATTAATTAGTAGATAGTGCTAACCCATACCAGCCTGTGGGAAGGAACAACTTAGTTGACATGAAACTCATATTATTAAATTTTTTAGACCACCGCACCCGTACACGGCATTGGCTAATATGCATAAGGATTTTCCTTATGCACCATGCATAAGTCAATCTAAACCATTGGATCATGTTTTTAATCTAATATTGAGTATTGAGTAATGAGTATTGAGTGGTGAGTATTGAGAATTTGATCTAATGATCCAAGGGTCCATAATAATCTATGTACGGTGCATAGATTTTTATCTATGCACGGTAACTGCACCCCCGTACACCATCAAGGGTTTGGACTCTCACTTAATGGATATTTCATTATTGTATTTGTAAAAAGTTATATATATATATATATATATATATATATATATATATATATATATATATATATATATATATATATATATATATATATATATATATATATATATATACTACTCCATCATATATTATAAATAAATTTTACTTTTTTATTCATTAAATAATTAATATATCTGATTTATATTAAAAATTAACAGTTATATTAAAAAAATAATTTTATTAAAAATATAATATATTTATTTACTTGAAAATTTTAATTTATTATTTTATAAATATAAATAATTTATTTATATGAATATAAATATAAATAGATATTGAACCATAAACCCTGCCAAAATGAACATGTGTTTAAACTAATTTTTTATTTAATTTTTTTTAAAACATTCTTTATAAATATTTTTTAAACAAAAATATAATATTAAAAAATCAATTAAAAAAACTGAACCAAGCTTAATGACAAGTTTTATCAATATATGAAGAAAAAAATATAAAATGTATTTAAACCAATAATATCCCAACAATCATATTTTATTATACATGCATACATAAAATATCATTTAAGTTTCTGTTCACATTAAATCTCTCATGTGGCTTTGTTTGGTAAGATTGAGAAAATTTCCATGTATCAAAAAACCACGTAGTAACACGTTCAATGAAAGCAACACAATCACGCATAAAATATATCCCCTCTAATACCATAGTTTCTCACCATCCTCCTTCATAGAAAACTTTAGTCTCACTTGAACCACTTTACAAATAAAGTGAGAAATATGCATTATCTGTTTTAGGTAATTAGTTACTAAAATGGCATCTGCATTGACCAGGGATGAAGTGGCAATATCAACTAGCAGTCGGCGGAGTTGGACGTCGACGAGTTTCCGGGACGTATGGACGGCGACAACCACGGCTCTTCCGGATGTGTTCGAGCGGAGCGACAGACATACACTGGAAGATGATGAATATCACCTCACTTGGGCAGCCATTGAACGGTTGCCTACTTTTGAGCGTATGAGAAAAGGTGTAATGAAACATGTTGCTGAAAATGGAAAAGTTATGCATGATGAAGTTGATGTTGCTAAACTTAGTTTACATGATAAGAAAATCTTGTTGGATAGTATCCTCAAGATTGTTGAAGAAGATAATGATAAATTCCTCTACAAACTTAGAGATAGACAAGACAGGTTTGTCATATCATATTACCCTTCTTTGGATTTTCTTGTTCACTCCACAACCAACCGATTACTCAGAGACGTGTTGAATAACTGGTTAGTTGTGGACTATTTTCAAACAATTAACTAGCGGTCCGATGGACCACTTAAATATCTTTCAAATCATATGTAGTTGGTTGATTGTTGACTAAAATATTCAATAATCAATCAAACTGTACTACAAGAGATTGGATTGTCTACTGCTCGAGTATTGGAGCAGTAGAAATCTCTCTATTATCATATTAAAGTCATTCTCACATGATGAATGTGTTTACATTTGTGATTGTAATGCAATACAATATACAGAGTGGGGATTGAGATTCCAAAAATTGAAGTTCGATATGAGAATTTATGTGTGGAGGGAGATGTGTATGTTGGAAGTAGAGCTCTTCCTACTCTTCTTAATGTCACCGTCAATACTTTCGAGGTACTTCTTTTTTCATCTAACACAATTAGATTTATGTAAATTTGAGAGTTTTATTTATTTGTTTGTTATGGTAGAACATTTTGGGATTGTTTCGTCTTGCACCTTCAAAGAAAAGAGAGATTCAGATTCTCAAAAATGTTAGTGGGATTGTGAAACCCTCAAGGTATTATAGATTCTTGTATTTATGTGATTCATGCATTATTTGTACAATTCAATTTATATGATTTCATGTGGTAAATGGTAATTTCAGAATGACACTCCTTCTGGGTCCACCAGGTTCTGGGAAAACAACATTGCTTCTTGCACTTGCAGGAAAACTTGATCCTAATTTAAGGGTTTGTTCCTTTTCTTAATACTTTTTCTAAATCAGTTTCATTAAATAGTGGCTTTTCATTACTTTAATCAAATGAGGTGTGTTTTTGGGTATGAATAGGCTTCTGGGAAAATCACTTATTGTGGACATGAGCTAAATGAATTCGTTGCGGCAAAAACTTGTGCTTATATTAGTCAGCATGACATTCACTATGGAGAAGTTACTGTAAGAGAGACATTGGATTTTTCATCACGTTGTTTAGGTGTTGGCAATAGGTATGAAATGCTGATGGAACTCTCAAGAAGGGAGAGAGAAGCTGGAATCAAACCAGACCCTGAGATTGATGCTTTCATGAAGGCTACTGCATTATCAGGCCAAAAGACCAGTTTTGTAACTGATTATGTTCTCAAGGTTTGTGCCTATAATTCTATTTTGGATATGGTTGAATTGCTATTTTAAGCTTATTTTTATGGTAGCTTATTAAAACAGTTTGACTTTTTTATCTTCTTAAAATAGCTTATATATAGGCACTTATCTGACATGCAATTATGCTATGAAAATCAATTAAGTTGTTTATCTAAACTTATCCACTTTTGTAAAAGCTGAATTTTATCATCTTAACAGATGCTTGGATTGGATATTTGTGCTGACATTATGGTTGGTGATGAAATGAGAAGGGGTATCTCTGGAGGACAAAAGAAGCGAGTAACAACAGGTTCTATTCTTTTTTATTACATTCTAAATCAACAATCAGAACTTCTTAAATTTTTAATCTCACACTTTTGATAAATAAATTAACTCATAAATGCATTTGTAGTTATTTATGAAGCTGTACTAATTGCTTCTGTTGTAACTTGTAGGGGAAATGCTGGTAGGACCAGCAAAAGCACTTTTTATGGATGAAATATCAACAGGATTAGATAGTTCAACTACTTTTCAAATATGCAAGTTCATGAGACAAATGGTTCATATAATGGATGTAACTGTAGTCATTTCTCTTTTACAACCAGCGCCTGAGACATTTGAACTATTTGACGATATTATACTACTTTCAGAAGGTCAAATTGTCTACCAAGGTCCACGCGAAAACGTGCTAGACTTCTTTGAATACACAGGTTTTAGGTGTCCTGATAGAAAAGGTGTCGCTGATTTCTTACAAGAAGTAACATCCAAGAAAGATCAAGAACAATACTGGTCTAGAAGAGATGAACCTTATAGATATGTTTCGGTTCCTGAATTTGTTGATTCTTTTAGTTCATTTCATATCGGTGAGCAACTTGTGACTGAGCTTATGGTTCCTTATAATAAGAGACTAACTCACCCAGCTGCATTAGTGAAAGAAAAGTATGGTATTTCAAATTGGGATCTATTTATGGCGTGCTTTTCAAAAGAATGGCTTCTTATGAAGAGGAATGCTTTTGTTTATGTGTTCAAAACAGTACAGATAACAATCATGTCTATTATTACTTTTACTGTGTTCTTTAGAACAAAAATGCCGGTTGGAACTGTTCAAGATGGACAAAAATTCTACGGTGCACTATTCTTTACTCTGATAAATGTGATGTTTAATGGGTTGGCAGAACTAGCCATGACAGTTTCGAGGCTTCCTGTTTTCTACAAACAAAGGGATTTCAAGTTTTACCCTGCATGGGCATTTGCGTTACCTATATGGATTCTTAGGATCCCTATCTCCTTTTTGGAATCATTGATATGGATAGTCCTTACCTATTATACAATTGGGTTTGCTCCTTCTGCTAGCAGGTAATATGAGTTTACTTTTATCAACTTCCTTAAGAGACATTTCAAATTGAAGGCATGTCCTTAATTGGACCTGCATAGGTATTAGATACTGACACAACCCAGTGTCAGACATGAACATCTATATTTACTCTCAGTTACTTCGGTTTTATTAAATTATGTCCGAATTGGTGTTTATGTTAGTACATCTGTATATTTTGGTTTCAACAGTATTTAGAAAATGGAATGATAATTTCTTGTCTATATGATCAGATTTTTCGGACAATTCTTGGCGTTGTTTGGCATTCATCAGATGGCTCTCTCCTTATTTCGGTCCGTCGCCTCAGTTGGTAGATCACTAGTTGTTGCTAATTCATTAGGTACATTGACATTGCTAGTGGTATTTGTGCTCGGAGGGTTCATTATTGCCAAAGGTAAGTAATTGATCCATTTTTTTTACAACACTTGCACACGCTACACATCAATCACTTGCACTAGCTATAGTTCGAACAAATACTTATTGCAACATATTTTGTTTCCTGCTTGTAGATGACATTAAGCCATGGATGATTTGGGGATACTACATGTCTCCTATTATGTACGGCCAGAATGCCATAGCAATGAATGAATTCTTAGACAAAAGATGGAGTATAGTAAGAATTTAAGTGTTTCGTTACTGCTATTATATATGATATGAACTTAAGAATTATTAAATATCATCTCTCTTTTATCTTTTGCAGCCAAATACAGACACAAGAATTGATGCATCAACAGTTGGAGAAGTACTTCTCAAATCCAGAGGCCTGTATACAGAAGATTATTGGTATTGGATATGCATTGGGGCCTTGGTTGGGTTTTCTCTTCTCTTCAACCTTTTCTTCATTCTTGCATTAACTTATTTGAATCGTAAGTTATAAGTATTCTTTTGATTTTCAACGCCTATAATTCTATAGTTTTTCTCAGTTGCTAAACAGTTATAACGTTTCACTAAATTTCAGCATTAGGTGATTCGAAAGCAGTCACTGCGGATGAAGATGAGAAGAAGAATGAAAGTTCATCCTCTTGGCACCATCCCCTTGGAGGTTCGTGTCTATAGATTAGTATATTTCCACCTTAATAATTTCTTGGTGATTCTTCTAAGTGTATCTCATTATCATTTATAGAAGTGTGTATAAAACTACATACTAAGAAGCACTATTTTTTTTCTTAAACAAGTTTTAGTTAGTTAGTTGCAGCATTTCTTGATATATTTAAATATTCCAAAGTTTTCAGTACATGTCCTTTTTCTTTTCAGGAATATTTTAGTTATTCATAGTTCTCTTTTCTGATCAATAGTTGCAAATAGTTCTCATGTATTTAACGGAAATATGTTATTTAACACTGCTAATTATTTCTGATTAAAAACAGGTACCAACTTGGAAACTATGAATTCATCAAACCATGAACCGAAAAGAGGAATGGTTCTACCATTTCAACCTCTTTCAATGGCATTCAATCATATAAACTACTATGTAGACATGCCAGCAGTGAGTCTTTCAATTCTAAGCATTTCATTTTAAACTAAGTATAAATCTGATAAGCTTATACTTATAACTTTTATGCCATCAGGAAATGAAGACTCAAGGAGTCAATAAGGATAAACTTCAACTATTACGAGATGTTAGTGGTGCTTTCAGACCAGGAATATTAACAGCACTTGTAGGTGTTAGCGGTGCTGGAAAGACAACCCTCATGGATGTATTAGCTGGAAGAAAAACAGGTGGATATATTGAAGGAAATATCAGCATATCCGGTTACCAAAAGAGCCAAATAACATTTGCTCGAATAAGCGGTTACTGCGAACAGAATGACATTCATTCTCCACATGTTACTGTCTATGAGTCACTACTGTTTTCGGCGTGGCTTCGTCTTCCTTCAGATGTCAAGACACAAACTAGAAAGGTCGGTTGGTACAAGCTTTGCCATCTTATGTCTTTGATGCAATTGTTGTTAATACAAATTGGATTTTGTTTTTTTTATTTCTATTGTTGATGTAGATGTTTGTCGAAGAAGTTATGGAGTTGGTAGAGCTTAAACCACTTAGAGATGCTCTTGTGGGCCTTCCAGGTGTGGATGGTCTGTCAACAGAACAAAGGAAAAGGCTTACAATTGCTGTGGAACTGGTTGCCAACCCTTCAATCATCTTCATGGATGAA
Organism: Vicia villosa; assembly: GCF_029867415.1. Lineage (NCBI taxonomy): Eukaryota > Viridiplantae > Streptophyta > Magnoliopsida > Fabales > Fabaceae > Vicia > Vicia villosa. Next base: position 164,323,895 of record NC_081185.1, read on the forward strand.
CCAACTTCAGGCCTCGATGCTAGAGCCGCTGCTATAGTTATGCGTACCGTGAGAAACACGGTAGACACAGGGAGAACTGTTGTGTGCACAATTCATCAACCAAGCATAGACATTTTTGAAGCTTTTGATGAGGCAAGTCTATACTCTCCATACTTCAAAGTTTCAATGTTATTTATTTCCTTGGTTGACTATCATTGAGTATGTTCAAATTTGATTTCTGTTACTATAGCTATTGTTGATGAAAAGAGGAGGGCATGTAATCTATGCCGGGCCTCTTGGTCGCTACTCGCATAAGCTTGTAGAATATTTTGAAGTGAGTATTGAAAAATTTAAAGTTTTTACACGTCTACCATCTTTTAAGTGTTCATTATAGATCTTAATAGATTTACCTAATTTACACAAACTTTAGGCTATCTCAGGGGTACAAAAGATCAAAGATGGTTATAATCCGGCCACATGGATGCTTGAGGTCAGCTCCGCTTCAATTGAGGCTCAATTAGATGTAGATTTTGCAGAGATTTATAACAACTCTACCCTTTACGAGTAAGCTTTTTTTTGTTGTAACTAAGTTTGCTTAAGTTGCAAGCAACAACATTTTCAGCTTTATAATCTTGTTTTCTTTGTACTTTCTCTAGAAGGAATCAAGAACTTATAAAGGAGCTCAGTACTCCTGCACCGGATTCGAAGGACTTGTATTTCCCAACCAAATATTCACAATCATTTTTTGTTCAATGCAAAGCTAACTTTTGGAAACAAAATTTGTCCTATTGGAGACATTCTCAATATAATGTCGTTCGATTCTTCATGACCATACTCATTGGAGTATTGTTTGGTCTAATATTTTGGAAGCAAGCCAAAAAGACGTAAGTCATAAAAATGCATATTCATTCAATTTTTCCTTAGCAATGGTTTGTTTTATTATTCTAACAAGTTATGTTTCACTTCATTAATATATTCACTTTAATTTTTGCCAAACCAAAATTTTGGCAGAAAAACACAACAAGATTTATTGAATCTTTTGGGAGGCATGTACTCTGCCGTGCTTTTTCTTGGCGCAACGAATTCTTCAGCGGTGCAACCAGTTGTTTCTATTGCAAGAGCTGTCTTCTATCGAGAACGAGCAGCAGGGTTATATTCTGCATTACCCTATGCACTTGGTCAGGTATTAAAGTAAAGAAAGAGTAATCAAATTGACTTTAGACAAAACAAAAATCTATTTGGCTTGTGAAAGTATTTTCTATTATCACTTATGCAGGAAAGTTCCTGCAATACTTAAGAACAGGAAACCAAAACAATTTTTTCTCAATCTTCACATGTTCTAACAAACTTCTTTTTGTTTTATTCAATATTACTTATGCAGGAAAGTTCCTGCAATACTTAAGAACAGGAAACCAAAACAATTTTTTCTCAATCTTCACATGTTCTAACAAACTTCTTTTTGTTTTATTCAATGAAGATATACTAAAAGCAAACAATTGATAATGCAGGTGGCAGTTGAGGCAATTTATAATGCAATTCAAACAGCCATTTACGTACTAATCTTTTACCCCATGATTGGGTTTGAATGGAAAGTGGCAAACTTTTTATGGTTTTATTACTACATTTTAATGAGTTTTATCTACTTCACATTGTACGGAATGATGCTTGTCGCAATAACACCAGACGGAGTTGTTGCTTCCATTTGCATGGCCTTCTTTATGACTTTTTGGAACTTATTCTCTGGCTTCATCATTCCTAGGATGGTATGTCATCTACGCTTTTGAGAACTATATTTTTTTATTGAAAGTGAATTAAATTGTTTTTAATATCGAAGCTTACATATGGTATACAGCAAATTCCTATATGGTGGAGATGGTACTATTGGGCTTCTCCTGTTGCATGGACACTATATGGCCTTATAACATCACAATTAGGTGACAAAAGTACAGAAATAGTGTTACCAGGAGCTGGAAGCATGGAGCTGAAGGAATTCTTGAAACAAAGTTGGGGTTATAATCATGATTTCCTTCCACAAGTTGCTGTTGCTCATATAGGATGGGTTGTCCTCTTTGCATTTGTCTTTGCCTTTGGCATCAAATTCTTTAACTTTCAGAAAAGATAGTATCATAGTATAAGGAAAACCAGATATCAGCTTAAAAGTTACATGTTATTTTTTCTTATTGGTGGTATAGGTATTCGTTTATTAATTCAATAAATAAAGCTTTAGGAATCTCCTTTATGAGCAAATCTTATCTATAGGAGTAGATAAATAAATAGATGAAGAAGTAGTTGTTTGACAACTAGAATTACAAGTTATTTGCAAAATGAAGAAAATAGAGAAGAATAACAAACAATTGAGAGTGTTACATCTTTTATATAGGATCATACTGCTTAACTAACTTTTGGTTAGTAACCACATACATAACTATCAGTAATCACATGTTAAACTATCATTAACCATGAACTATCAGTAACCAACTGAACTATCAGTAACTACATGTTTAACTATCAATAATCACTTATTGAACTATCAATAACCACTTACTCAACTATTAGTAATCGTATGTTAAACTATTAAAAAAATAAAATGCTTATAAGAATAACATGATACATTAAATAATAATAATTTTAAGAATAATTTGTACATATGATTTGATTCAATATCGAAGAATCGCCAATCCCGTTTTCTTTTATACCAAAAATATTGAATTTACATTTTAATTTACATTTTACTTAATCATTCCTTTTTAAAAGATTCAAAATATTTGTTTTTCCATTAGAAAGTGAATCCATGGTAACTTGATCTTGATTCTTGGGAAGTAAAAAATAGATCGTAAAAGCCTGCACGACTTTCCTCACAATATCCATAAATGACTTGTTTTTGGTAAGATAGGTACATTACTGTACATTCGGATGCATGGTACACATCGGTACTCCAATGCATTTCCCCTCCTGATTCAGAATTAATATTTTTTCGAACGCTCTTTTTCAAATTGAAAGTACTGGTTGACTCGTGCATCGCACGGGTACTTTAGGATTGAAAACTATAAGACTTTAAGATTTATTATTATTATTATTTATTTTAATTTGTAACAATTACATTATATCAAGATATTTTATATTAAAATTATTTTTTATTTAATTTTAATTTTCATTATTATGATTAAAATATTTCCTCTAAATTAAAAAATTGAATTGAATTGAATTCTTCAATTCATTGTAGTTGAATTTAATTCTTTATTTGAATAATTTTGTTTGGTGGTATTATTATGTTATTTTTTGCATCAAATTTATTATTTTTATTTTATTAGTTATGTTTTAATGACTTATTATCATCATTAAAATATTTATTACAAAATTAAATTTTTACATAAAAATAAAATATTCTTATATATTTTCAGTATCTCTTAAAATTTTTGACGCATTTATTGGTTAAATAAATAATTAAAAAAAATAAAATATATTATTAATGGTATACATAATTATACAAATTTCTAACTAGTAAGATGTTATTGTTATTAAAAACATTTAGTATCGGAGGATAAATATGAGAAATTTAATAAGAACAATTAATTTATATATTTATATATCAAAATACATGTAAAAATGAGTGCAAATACATGTAAAAATGGATGATTAAGCACATACTTTTTAAACAAATCTTCTATAAGTTAACCTATAATTCTAAAACATGTATATTTTATTTTCTTACACACACAAAAAAACAAAATGGGTGGTTAGACACACTTTTTAAAACAAATCTTCTATAAGTTGACCTATAATTCCAAAACATGTATATTTTGTTTTCCTGCTCAAAAAGAAAAAATAAACAATTATGAGAACAATTTTGGGACATGGTTCCTAAAATCAAATAAACATGTTTTAAAAACCAGAAAAATATTATTCTTTGAATCAAATTTAATTTTTTTATTACAATAATTTTCTATAATTTAAATTCTATTATTATGATTATTATTATTTTTATAGCACTGGCTCAGTATTATTATTATTATGATTATTATTTTTATTTTAGTTATTAATATAGTATTAATTTAATAAATAATATAATTATGATTATATATATATATATATATATATATATATATATATATATATATATATATATATATATATATATATATATATATATATATATATTAAAAAAAATAAAGATGTATTGTAGATTGTAATAAACACATTAAAAATTATATTTAAATTTTAGTGTGAATTTTCAAAAGAAAAAGCTGCAAATGAAAACAAAATATTATATTTATAAATTTTTACATATAGAATTGAAAACTATAAAATTGATAAATACATATGAAACTATAATAAAATAAATAAATTATATTTAAATGTGAAACTATAACTAATATAATTGATATATTATTAGTAAATAATATAAATTTTTACCTGAAACATAAATATAATATGCTAAAATTTTTGAAAGTTCAATACTAATGGTAATATAATACATTCTTTGAAAAAAACATTAATGACTGTGCAACGTAAGTGTTAGCTGGAAATTTCGACCTTTCATAAAGGTGATTTAAGGATGTCATGTTTTAAACAAGTTAGCATAAAATGTGGTTTCATAAAGCTATTTTACATTTATACTTGTAAGAGGAATTAATATATCGAAGTGAAATCCAAATCAAATGAATGATAGAGATATTTTTGGAATATGGATAAGTTTACTCCGACAGCTACGTTGGATGATTTCAAAGCTTCGAGCGGGAAAGTTTAAAATTTGAATTAGTTCCTTATCGCCAGAAAGACGCGTGGTATCATCAGAAGGTCTTGTCATTTGAAATATCGAACGTGGCGTGCATTTGTGTAAAGACCGTTAGGGTCGAATTATTATAAATAGGAGTCTTAGATGTTAGGATTTGTGTGTTTTGCATTGTATACAAAAAAAATCACTCAAATACTCGAAGTACCGGAGCGAGAGAAAAGAGTTTGCTGATTATGTATGTATAACAACACCATTACTATCATTTAAAGTCATTTACATTTTCATCAATGTCATTCAGTCTTTTGTCTTTTATTTTTTTTACTTTAAGCCAGACCTTGTTACATTTCTATCGAACCTCTACTTTTCTGCACTTTATGATTCTTGCGTACATTTAAATTCAACCCTTTAAATTTCATCCAGTGTTCATAGTCGAAAGCTTAGTCCTTTTACTTAAATAATAATATTTTCTTTTATATAGAAATCTTGTTTATCTTTATAAGTCAAAATAATGTTCAATTGTGGATCAAACTTAAAGAATGCCAAAACTTAAGACACGTGTCCTAAGATCAATCTAGTCGATCCTGTAAGTTATCAAATTATAGAGTTTGGAAGACTAGCAATTGTTTGTCAGAAATCACTGGTAAACAATAAGGTAATATACTTAATATGTATAATCTTTCAATAATATTAGAAATTGAATCATATTGTTGGTATCTCCAGCTTTCATATATGACTAACCTGCAATTATCTTTATAATAGTAGTAATTTATTAAATATAGCTATTCTACTTGCTTGCATATAAGACCAACATAAAATTATCTTCAAAACAATATTAATTCATTAAGATAGTTATGACACATGAAACCCCTAGAAAAAATTATTATAAAAATATAATTATTGTTGGGATAACTGAAAGGTAATTCCTTGAATGTGAATATGAAAATACATTCAGAAATCTATATAAAAATAATGATATGTTAAATTTGTGGATGGACGTTGAAAGATAAATATTTGAGTAAAACATCAAAATATAATCTTTAAACCTCAAAATAATATGTTACATTTTTGGACGAAGGTAAATATTAGAGTTAAAAACATCAAAATACTTACATGAGGTGTCATTAACAAATAAATCATCTTGTACCCTGTGGCAAAAATAAAATTAATAATGAATACACATTTATACAGTAAGAAATAGAAGAGAAAAACTATCATATATATTTGAAGAGTAACACAAAATTAAAAATCTGAAACTAAAGTCACATATTTATACTCACATCGAAAAAGAGCATGTAGACTAATAGAAATTAAAATATGATATTAATACAATTAATAGATGAGTAGTTCAAAGGTTGATAAATTGTTTTTAAAAATATAAAATGACAATAGTAATTTTTAAAATCTCAACTATTCAATTTACTAATTGTATGCTTATATAATTATCACATAAAATTTAATTATTTTCATTAATTTATTCTTTATAATTAAAAAGTTTCATTAATTTATTCATTATATTTTTAAGAAAATAATTATTTTTTTAATTATAAAATCTATAATGTGCCAATAAAATATTAGAATTAGATCATATTGAAATTATTACATAATTATTTATTTAATGATTGTTTTGTCGTATAAAAATATTCATAAATTTAAGATCTAGTTATTTATTCATACATTAAAAAAATAATAAATATTTTAATAATTTAGGAGAATTCTTATATAAAATATTTTTTAGGAGTTGCATCATTAGACATTAAAATAAGTTAATAAAAAATTTATAAATTTATTTGAGGTTGTATTTTAAATAGACTGATATTTTTTGCACCATCAGTATTTGATATATTGGATCATCTAATCTAGCTCAGAGGTTAATAATACAAAAAAACATTTGTTAAAAAAATCTTTAAATAAGATTATTTCTGGGTTAAATATATTAATATTGAGTGAAAAATAAAATTATAAAATGTAAAAATTAAAGTTAAAGAATTGAAGAGTTTTATAAACAATAAATTCAATAAAAATATAACGGAATTATTAAAATTAATGTATAGTTATGTAAGAATTAAATTTTATAAAATGAATAGTTTTATAAACAATCAATTCTATGATTATTTAAAGGGGGAAAGTAATGGAAGAAGTTATAAAAATATTTTTCAATTAAAATATATTAATGATAAATAAATTATAAATATTAATTTATAACTATATTATTTTTATCAACCTTCATAATTGTCATATAATAATAAATAAAATCTAAAAATTCATTACAAAAATAGATAACAACTCCCTATTGTACATTTCGAATTTAAATAACTATAGAGAATAAATATTTTAATACAAATGAAAAAAATTGTTTTATAAATAAAGTTAAAAGTATATTTTTATTTTATATTATTAAAATCTTAAAACAAAATACTTATAAACTTTAAACTATCATATCAATTAATCTTTATTTTCATTTTTAAATTATTTTTTTTATAATATTTTATCTACTTCTTTTCTTTAATACTTAATTTTTAGTTTCATAAAAATATTTTTGTTTTATATTATTAAATTATTAAAATAAAATTCTTATGAACTTTAGAGTATCCTATTACTTCATCTTTAGTTTCATTTTTAAATTATTATTCTTATAAAATTTTACCTACTTCAATTCTTTAACATATATTTTTTGATTTGAAATTTTTTAATAATAATTATCAATAAGATCTGGGAAGCTTTTAAATGTTAGGTATAAAAGTCATTTTGACAAATATAAAATAAAGATTTAATACCACTTTTCACCCCTGTAATATAGGCGAAATGCGTTTTACTCTCTGATAATATTTTTTTTAGTTTGCCCCAATAATTTTTTTTGGTTTGGATTATACCCTGCAATTTAAACACCAAATCTAGGGGGAAATCAAACAAAAAAATATTACAGGAGTAAACTTTATAATTAGGGGGCAAAAGACATAGTATTTTTATATTTTAAGGGGGTGTTCGGAAAAAAAAATTACAAGGGGAAAAGTGAATTTCCCCTATATTACAGGGGGATTTTGTATATTTAACCCTAAAATAAATAATACTATAATAATTTTACTATTTATAAAAAAATATTAATGTCACTTTTTATTAAAAATTAATGGTAAAGAATTAACGTATAAAAAATGAAGAGATATATTTTTTGTTTAAGAGATTTTTTAAATAATAATTAAATTAATATAATTTGGAATGCTTTGAGAGAATGACACATCATCTTGAATGCTTTGAGAGAATGACACATCATCTTGAAGCTAGAGTTTTGTCTAGGGTTGTTATCACGACAACTTAGATTTATATTAAGTAGATATGTTTCCGCGCAGATCTCTCTCATCACTTGTTCTAATTTTACATATCGATCATTTTGAACTAATATAAAACTTTTTGGTGGAATAATGACGTTATGTATGATATCGCCACTTTCAATAATTACATACAAGTCTAGATTACATATAAAAGTAAGATATCCATGACGTTTCCGTGTAGTGTTAACTAAATCCTCATTAAATTTTAGTTTTCCATTTGACGGGGCTCGCACATATTCAGCAGTACCCCCTGTGAATACTCCAGCAGTATGAAAAGTTCTTAATATTAGTTGAGTTTCCGATTTTCCAATAGATTGACCAACAATGATCCCAACAGCTTCTCCCTATTCTACCAGGTCCCCATGAATAGGCAGATCCAAGACGTATTCCTACAAGTAAAGGGGGTTCGATTAAATATTAGTTGTGTTTGAAAAGTTATGAATTGATTGATAAGTCCAATTTCAATATCTTGATTTCTAACGACATTTCTCTCCCCAACTTGAATTCAACCAACATCTGAGTGTGAATACTCCATATTTTCTAAGGCAAGGTAAAAATTCAAACAAAAAATCTTGGTTGAGGATTCATGAAAACAAATATCAAAATCCAGGCAAAAATGAGAACTAAATACACATAAACAAGCATAAAGTTCAAAAGCAACATAAAAAAGCTCAAAGGGGTTAACAAATGACCACACACTCACAAAGTGAATTGAATATTTGGTTATGGTGGTTGTGCTTAAAATTAAACAAATGTCTTTATCCTTTTCATGCTTTCATACAATCAACATAAAAACATATTAAATAGAATAAATTCTCGTTAAAACAAAAATTGTTGGTCTCTTGCATATATGACAATGGAAAGCTTCCTCACATTTGGAGGTAAGAACTAAAGTGATTCAATAAAAAACAAGTAATGCAAATGAATGAATGACATGGTGATAAAAAAAGACATGTTTTAGTCCCTACAAAATTAGTCATGCACATAGTTTTAGTCCCTATAAAAGAACTAAAATTTCATGCAAAACCAATTTTAAAAGGACTAAAACATGATTTTTTTTAGGGACTAAAAGTCGAAACTCGAGATATTTATAGGGACCAAAAACATATTTAACCTTAATTTTTAATTAGTAAAATTGTTAATAAGAGTTATTGTCTTTTAAAAATTATTGTTGTGTATATAAATACATAATTGAAGGAGGAGTTTTACACATTTGTATCATTAATTTTAGGTTAAATTACAATTTTGGTTCCTCAATTTTGTCTGATTCACGAAATTAGTCTCCCTATTTCAAAATCAAACAGTTTTGGTCTCTAGTTTAAATTCTAACAGTTTTAGTCTCCTCTCACGTTTTTATGGAAAATTGATGAGATTTTTTTTCATTTTTTAACTTATGTTTTTAAGTATAAAGTTCAACAATATGTTTATATACAATGGTTTGTTATATTTCATAAGTAACTTGTTATTTAAAAAATGAAATCATCGTTAATTTTAAATGAAAAGTATGAAAGTGGGACCAAAACTCTTAAAAATTTAAAATAGAATAATCAAAATTGTTTAAATTTAAAATAGATAAACCAAAACTGTTTAAATTTAAAATAGAAAGATCAATTTCGTGAATCATGTAAAGTAGAGGGATCAAAACTGTAATTAAACTTACATCTTATTATAAATTTTATTGTAGGTTTTCATCATTCTCCTCATGTTTACTTCATTTTTTAAGTACAGTATACTTCATTTTTTAATTTTGTATTATACTTTCATTTCTTTTTCTTATTCCCACCTATGTTTAAAGGACTATTTGATTTATAAGGCACATAACTCAACTTATTTTATTATATTAATTATTTATATTTCAATTATGCTTTTTTATTTTTATTTATTTTTGGTTGTATATCCATTTTTTTAAGAAAAATATATAAAATCAAAAGAGGAACAACAAGTTGAGGAGGCATAAATCTTATCCAGCAATTACAAGATCAATCCAAAAAAGAGTAATAAATCAAATAAAACAAAGTGATAAAATAAACTGGACAAAAAGTTTAGTTGATGAAATCATATACTTAAAGACGATATACACTAAACACAAATCAGTGAATCTAACGCAGAGAACAAAACTAGATTGTAAAAAAAAAAATGTGTATAAGTCTCAAAGCATCATAGAAAATTATAGACAAGCAAACTCATTTTTTGAAGAACAACAACTGAAACTGACCGTCAACACGGTAAATTGTTGTTAAATTGTTTTTATTTATGAGTGATATTTGGGTTGTCCCATATTGAATCACCAAAGTATACCACTTCGACATCAAAATTTATTGCAATCAACTAATCACTCTTTATTGTTGTGTTTGCATAAAGAAAAGTCAAGTTTTGAGAGATGCAGCTGACTCATGGCTGTTTTGGATCGTTCTACCTTTATTAGAAATACCATCTTTTGAAGAAACCTAGTTTGGTGATAAATAGAGTTTACATTTTTACTTTAAGTAATATTTTCAACAAAATTAAATGATCATGCCAAAGTGAACCCTATGACATGACCACTATGCCTACATTCCCTTTACCATAAGTAATGGGCGATAGGGCCTTTAACTCAATGGCATTGTTAGTCTTAACCTTATCATATTCGGGTAGTAGTTTTATGTTGTAGAAAAAATCATCCTCAATATTGTGCAACAACTTAGTGCTTTGATTTTTTTCTTCTAAATACATATTAAAAAAAATACTTACATTCAAAATACAATCCCATAATAAGCTCATTTGACATTATCATATCACTAAATAAATAAAAACAACAACAAAATTTTCTCACCGCTAATTCACTGTCAAAAGCTTCAGTTTATTCGAAGACTATCAAAAGTTATCTACTATACAGTTTTGTGTCAAACAAGTATTTTGTAGCATACTTAAAATTTCTTCAGCAGATCAAGCAAGTATTGTTTTGTTTTGTTCAACATTGAAAACGATGTCAAGATCAAAGTCTATGAACACAATAGAAAGACAAGAAGAACAATAAAGAATTATTTATAATTGTTATTTTTTACTTTCTCTTTAAACAAGATTACAAGTGTTATAAGAATAACAAATAACCCTCTCATTTTAAATTATGATTTATCGTATGCAATGATGGGAGACTAGTATGTTAATTATAATAAACATAACATACTTAACTAATGGGCTTTTTCACAAATATTCATTACAAGCTAACTTAAACAATTGAACATTACCAACAAGCCCAATTCGAAATACTAACAACTCTAACATTTCGACTAATGCGTGTTAGAACACCTTCGACTACACATTACTTTGACAGTAGCATGCGAATAAGCTTCGACCTCAAAGATCAGCATAGATGTAATCAAGGGATCCTTGTGTTCTTTGTTTGCATTTGTTGAACTTCATTCTGCAAGATTTTCCAAGTACACATGGTTCACAAAATTTCAACTTTTTAACTTTGTCTCCACCAAGCAGATTTTGTTTTCCCAATTTGACTTGACCCCTTTCACTGACATGGCCCAATCTCATGTGTCGAATTTCCACCTTTGACAAAGGTTTCATGGATGCAACATTTGTCGAAGCACTTACAACTTCAGCCTCAATGGTATACAAGCCTTGTTTCTTCATACCTCTCAAGACTTCCTTCGACCCCTTCATGACTCTTAGGATACTTTTCTCTCCTTGGAAAACATATTCTTTCTTGTCAAATTCACCAAGAGATATCAAATTTCTCTTCAAATTAGGAACTTACTTGACTTCAGTCAACAACCTTATTGACTTATCTTGGAGCTTGAATCTCACAGATCCAACACCTGCAATCTTGCAAGCTTTGTTCTTTCCCAACAATACAGATCCACCACCTTGATCACATAGTTCCTAGAACAAGTCTTTGTTTGGAGTCATGTTCCAAGTGCAACCTGAATCCATAATCCTTTCCTTACTCGAGTCACTGCTTCAAACCATAAGAACATCATATGATTCAAAATCATCTTGAACAATGGTTGTGTTGCCATTATCCTTACCTCCATGATCTTTCAGGCGTTTAGGGCACACCATCCTTGTGTGACCCTCCTTCTTACAATGATAACATCGAATACCAGATGCTTCACCACTGTAAGACTTCTGTCGACTTTTTCCCTTCTTCTTGTCAAACTTACCATCATTTCGCAAGAATTTTCCCTTAACGGCCAAACATTCATCAACAGTCGAAGGTTTATGCTCATTTCGTTTGCTCAAGTCCTTAGAATACAGGGCTGATTGAACTTCTTCAAAGTCAGGGACTCCCTTCAATACAAGAGAGTTTCTTTGAAGTGAGCATATGTTCGAGGCAAAGCGCATAACAGTAACAATGCTTGATCTTCATCATCAATCTTCACATCAATATTTTCAAGATCAAGAATCAGCTTGTTAAACATATCTCACTGCTCAGCCAACACTTTGTCTTCAATCATCTTAAATGAATACAAAGCTTGCTTTAGGTAGAGTCGATTCACCAGCGATTTGGTCATGTACAATCTTTCAAGTTTTACCCATAAACTTGGTGTCATCGTCTCCTTTGATACCTGTCAAAGAACCTTATCACCAAGGCTCAACGAAATAGCATTGTGGGCTTTCTCTATATAGTTGTCTTTTCTTTTTCTGTTAATGCAACGTCCATAGCCGTCGCTTCCTTCAACGCTCTCAAACAACCCTACTAAACCAGTAAGGATTTCATCTTCAAGCGCCACAGACCGAAATCAGTCACTCCGGTGAAATTTTCAATCTCATACTTTGTTGAAGGCATCTTCTCCACGCTCGCCGCACCAATTTGTTGTGAAAATGATGCCAAGAACAAAGTATAATAGGGAACACAATAGGAAGGCAAGAAGAGCAACAAGGAATTGGTTATAACTGCTATTCTTTAATTTCTCCTTAAACAAGATTACTACTGTTACAAGAATAACAAATAACCCTCTCACTCTTAATTAGGATTTGTCGTATGCAATGATGAGAGCCTAGTATGTTATTTATAATAAACCTAACATACTAAACTAATGGGTTTTTTCACAAATATCCATTACAAGCTAACTTAGGGTACAAGCTAACTTAAACAATTGAACATTACAAACAGGCTCAATTTGAAATACTAACAATCCTAGCATTTCGACAAATTCGTGTTAGAACACCTTCGACTACAATACGCATTACTTCGACATCAGTATGCGAACAAGCTTCAACTCATACATAAATTATGTCGAACCAGAAACTACTCTTCGACCCACTAGAGTTTAATCTAATTCTCACAACATTGATTGAAACTATCCAACCATCAAAGAGACTAATTAAAGTCATCATTTTGAGTGTGTCTTATCCAATAGGTAGACCTAACTCGTTCCAATCAACCAAACACAATAGAAGAGTATTATATTTCAATTAGTATCAATAACCTAATCCAAGTTGACCTAACTTTTTACTATGCATTTTAAAGAATGAACATGGACTTTAGTTGTACCACCCTTAATTTTATCCTTATGAGTTTCTATCATCTGGGTCGGACCATGTGATAAAATGTTAATATCATTATGTAAAGAAACACCTTAAATTAATTGAAGTTGTAAGGAATTAGAAAACAAATAAAACATTAAAATTTTTCCACCGCTAATTTAGTGCGAAAAGTTTTGATTCACAAAATATCCATCATAGAATATCCATCACGAAGTTACCATGCTAATCTCTCAAAATCTATCCAACGATTGGTCGCATCTCACACACATGTAGTTTCTAGCCATCTATCCAACAATTGGTCTTCTTCTACCTCTAAGTGTTTGATAAAAAGATAAACTTACATAACAAATAACCTAAAAAAATATGAAGAAGAACGTATTCAAATGAAGCACTATTAAATACAAAGATTGAGAAAAGAAGCAACGCGTACTTACGAAAATGAAAGAGTGAGATGAAGATTGTGACAATTGACCACTGTTTGCTCATTTTCACTACAATTGTGTGACGTTCTATTTGTTTTAGGCTTTCTGAATGCTTACATACACGTTGGCTATGAGAAAATATTTGAAGCAAAGAAATTAGCGTTTTTTTTAATTAAAAACACACTTTTTATTCACGTGTTTTTCTTGTGCAAAAAAAGGGAAATATTTTTTGTGCGTGTAAAAAAAACTCTTTTTTTCATATGTTTTTTTAATGAACAATGTACCCAAAAAAGAAAACAACTTTAAAAGAATTTAAACAATTTTTTATTTAATTGTTTTAAAAAAAATTTATTAAATTTTTTTTAACAAATATAATGTTAAAAAATTATTTTAAGAAAATAGACACTAAGTGGAATAAACCTTAAGTTGATCGCTTCAAATGCAATTGATACATTCTTCTCTAATAATAAGGTAGATATAGGTACTTGCATTAAAGATGATGGTGGTTGTTTTGTTGCAGCCCGAACGATAGTTTTCACATAGTAAAAAAGTTGATATCGAAGAAGCTAGGTCCTATGACATCTATTAAATGGGCGCATGAGCTTGGATATGACAATGTGAAAACCTTAAGTTGATCGCTTCAAATGCAACATTGATACATTCTTCTCTAATAATAAGGTAGATATAGGTACTTGCATTAAAGATGATGGTGGTTGTTTTGTTGCAGCCCGAACGAAATAGTTTTCACATAGTAAAAAAGTTGATATCGAAGAAGCTAGGTCCTATGACATCTATTAAATGGGCGCATGAGCTTGGATATGACAATGTGAAAATCTTAAGTTGATCGCTTCAAATGCAACATTGATACATTCTTCTCTAATAATAAGGTAGATATAGGTACTTGCATTAAAGATGATGGTGGTTGTTTTGTTGCAGCCCGAACGAAATAGTTTTCACATAGTAAAAAAGTTGATATCGAAGAAGTTAGGTTCTATGACATCTATTAAATGGGCGCATGAGCTTGGATATGACAGTGTGAATTTCTAATTGGATGCCAAAAGCGTTGTGGGTAGTGTGAACACTCTAAAACTCAATGATTTGGATTTTGGTGATGTTACACGTGAATGAAATCGATTACTGACTCTTTTATTTAAAAACTCTCATGTTAAGTTCACTAGAAGACAAATTAATGAGATTGACCATGCTTTGCCATAGCCTAGGTAACTCCATCTCTTGCTAATTTTTACAATTTTATCAATGTACCAACATATATCTAAAAAATAATTTTAATGATATGAATTAAACATTTTCTCATACAAAACCAAACAGAGCTTAAATGACAATTTTTAATAATACATAAAAAAAAATATTTAAACCAATAATATCTCAACATTCATATTTAGTATACATCTATAGATAAAATATCAATTAAGTTCCTGTTCACTTTAAATCTCTCATGGTTTGACAAGATTGAGAAAATCAATTTAAAACCATTTAAACCAAATTTCCTCTCTAATACGACACTTTCTCATCCTCCTTCGTAGGAAATTTAGTCTCACTTGAAGCACTATATAAATAAATATGCATTAACTGTTTTAGCTGATTAGTTAGTAAAATGGCATCTGCATTGACCGGAGATGAACAAGAAAATCTTGTTGGATAGTATCCTCAAGATTGTTGAACAAGACAATGATGAATTCCTCCGCAAGATTAGAGATAGACAAGACAGGTTTGTCATATCATAACCCTTCTTTGGATTTTCTTGTTCCATTCACAACCAATCAATTACTTCACAAACTATAGTATACTAGACTAATATTTTTTTGTTAGAATATGGAGTATATTTTATTTTCTTATGATCCTTTTAAGATAATTTGTTATAAATATGAGTAATAGAAGATTAAAAAATATTTGGCATTATGCGACAATTTTTATTTAGTTATATGATATTTAATTTAGAATAAATGAATAAAATATATAAAATAAATAATTTATATATACTTTTATTTTATGTGTATATGTAAGGAGGATGAAGCTCATTCTAAAATTATATTTATTTTTTTTAATTAATATATATATATATATATATATATATATATATATATTAATTTTTTAAAATAAAATTAATATAATTTATTAAATATCTAAAAAATAATTGATAGCGGGATGAATATCTTCATGAGCCAAATTAGTTTTGATGTATGTATTTCAGTACACAATTCAATTCTTGAATTTTCAAAAGCATGACCTAAAAAAATAAGGAAATATTTGTTTATTACTATTAGTAATAAAACTATCCACTTAATAAAATTTTAGAAGATTAAAACATCATTATAAGTGGGACAATCTTCACCCTACTAGCCGGTTTTATAGGGTTGAGTTAGACCCAATCACATTTCTTAACATGGTATGAGAGTCTCGTTTAAGTTTAGGTAGGCCACCATATCCATTTGTCTAGTCCTAGACATAAGGGTGTGTTAATGTCTAGTCCTAGGCATAAGGGGGTGTGTTAATGTCTAGTCCTAGGCATAAGGGTGTGTTAATGTCTAGTCCTAGGCATAAGGGGGTGTGTTAATGTCTAGTCCTAGGCATAAGGGGATGTGTTAAGAGTCTCACATTGGACAATATATGATCCAGACATGTGCTTATAAGTGGAGGAATCTTCACCCTACTAACCGGTTTTGTAGGGTTGAGTTAGACACAACAACATTTCTTTAACACATACCATAATTATTACAAATTCACATAAAAAATACCAAAAACTTAATTTAAATGGAAAGATTAATTTGAATCTACTATCTAGCTATTATTGGAAGATACCATCATTCTATCAAAAATGTCATTCACTCTCTATGAGTATTTACATAAAGATCAATATAATCACACTCTCTATTCAATAAAGTGTTGCACTTGACGATACAAAACCACTATCTCATTTCAAAATATATTTTTCCTCTTTTTTCAAATTGAATTATTTATATCTTTCACTCTCTCTATCAAATACTCTATACACTTCACAATTTTCATTTAAATTTTTTCTCGTTAGATTTTTTTCTCTTTTTATTTTTCTAAACATGAATAAACTAATAAATTAAATTTTTTAATAGAACACGTAAAAATTTACTCAACCGAAAACATAATTATTTTATAATTATTAAAAAATTATTCTTAATTATTAAAAAAATTATTTTCAAATGTTAAAATTTTTACTTTACTGACGGGTATCTATCAGGAAAATATCTTTTTTATTTTAATTAATAATTGTCTTAATTTGAGACATAAAATTCTTATTTTTAAATGTCAAATTTTTTATTTTTTTCACAGGGCATTATCAACAAAATACCTATTTTATTTTAATTAACCATTGTCTTTATTTGAGACACAATTCTTATTTTCAAATCTCAAATTTTCTATTTTTATCACGGGACACTATCAACATGATACTTATTTTATTTATTAACAATTCTATATAAATAGTGACAATTATATATATATATATATATATATATATATATATATATATATATATATATATATATATATATATATATATATATATATTCTACATAAGATCATTATTTAGCTTTGTTTTGATTTTTACACTTGTCTTTAATGTTATGAGACACAAGTTAGATCAAAGGAATAAAACATGTATAAATATTAATGTGCACTTATAAAGCGATACTAGACACAATCAGTTAGATTTAGATAAAAAACATTCATAAATTGACCATTTTAATGATGAAATATTTTAAATATTAATATGTATTCTAATCTTTTTTCATTGTAATATGATTGAAGAACCGATTCATTCTTACTCTTAAGATAATTTGTTATTTATTAGGAGTTGAGTTATCCATCATTTGCATTTGTCTTTAATATTGAAAATTTGAATTAAATATTTTACGAAATGTCATAGAAACTCTGGGAACTCGGTTCCCTTATTTGGGAAACCGGTTCCTGCTGTAGCAGACCCAAAAATGTGATATTTTGTTGCTACGAACCTCAACCCTTCAATACCCCAAAAACTCATGCTTTTCCCATACGAAAATCACCAATAATCATAGTTTTTCAATGCAAATACCAACATCATACCATTATTCACATCTAAACACCAATTCTTTCAATTGCACAAACATTACAAAGCATTCACAACAATCATAAACACATCAAAAACTCAAATTCTTTACACATTCATGGATATACAATTATGAAGCCTAATCTCTACCATACTCATCATCATGTCAACTCTTAGAGAGTAAGAACCCCACCCTTATCTTGGATTGAAGGTTTCTCTAAGCTTCAAATGGGATTGCCCTAGCTCTCTCTTCTCTTCTGTTTCTATGTTCTTTCACAATTTTCAGAATTCTCCATCTTTCTCCTAACTTCCTTGTTTTATTCTTTTTCACTAATTTCTCACTTTTACTAATAGGCTTAACTTACACCCCCACTAATGCTACTTCCAACCTCATAACAGGCCCAATGCTCACATTCTCATTATACTAATTAATTAATTAATTCAAATAAAATAGTATAAACTCTAATAATTCCTAACCACTTCATAATTCATTGAAAAATTCAAAAATGCATAATTAAAATAATTAACGAAATATTCGGGGCATTATAATCCTCGTTCTCTGCCTCTGATTTCATCTGATGCTTTCACCAGCTTCGTACTCCTCGTCTAACCAGTGCAACAACGACCTCTTCAGATGGTCCATGGAATGAATGTTCCAAAATTTTATTTAAATCGGAGATTCACAGTTGAGTAAAACACATGATCATCTCTCTTAAAAATCGACAAATCCGCCATGACAAGAAAAATCGGAGAGAATGTGAGAAAACGGTAGAAAAAATATGTGGAAAATGAAGGGAGATTAGGGGTATATTTATAGAAGATACCCTAGCACATAAGAGCCACCCCATATGGCTCTTATGTACAAAATATGTACATACGCGTCACAAAGGGAAAACTCTAAATTTGGCTTCAACATTGGCGCCACCTTGGCGGCGCATTCCTTCAAAAAGTTTTACATTGGCGTCATGGAGGGTGACTCCTATGTGTAGAGCACCCCCCAAACCTGGTCACCCAGATAAATTTTTTCAAAATTTAGTTTTTTTTTTGTTTGTTTTTTTTAAAGTTGATTATTTAAAATATTTTTCTAAAACATCAATCAAAATCAAAATTTTTTAAAAATGATGTTTATGAAAATCTATGTGAAGTAATTTCAAAATTAAGTGATTTCTTAAAATTTTAATATTTAAATATTTTTTAATAAAAAATTAGATATGTAAAATAACATTTCAACAATAACTATTCAAATCAAATTTTTATTTGAAAGTTTTATAAAAAAAGAATTTAAAAATTATGTAAGACAATAAAAATTATTAAAAAAAAAAGTTAAATATGTTTTTAGTCCCTATAAAAATTACTTATAGTCCCTTGAAAAAAAATTGACTTTTAGTAGAGGGACTAAAAATGAGTAAAAAATAATTTTATAGGGACTAAAAATCGACTTTTCTTTAAAGACTAAAAATCAAAATTGAGATATTTATAGCCACTCCACTGGTTGGTTGGGACTACTATGGTCTACGTAAATGTCGATCAACTTGTACAACGCTGGTTGATTGCAGACTAATATTCAATAATCGACCAAACTACATTGGATTGTCTACTGCTCGAGTATTGGAGTGGTAGAGATCTCTCTATTATCATATTAAAGGCATTCATGATGGTGATTATGTTTACATTTGTGACTACAATGCATTACAATATACAGAGTTGGGATTGAAGTTCCAAAAATCGAAGTTCGTTATTAGAATTTATCAGTGGAAGGAGACGTCTATGTTGGAAGTAGAGCGCTTCCTACTCTTCTTAATGTCACCATCAATACTTTCGAGGTACTTTTTTTTTCATACAAAAACTATCAGATTTATGTAATTTTTAGTTAAATTTGAGAGTGTTATTATTTGCTTGTTATGGTAGAACATTTTGGGATTGTTTCGTCTTGCACCTTCGAAGAAAAGAGAGATTCAAATTCTCAAAAATGTTAGTGGGATTGTGAAACCCTCAAGGTATGTACTTCTGTGATTCATGCATTGTTTTTACAATTTAATTTATAACTTATTGAATTTTGGTGTGGTAATTGTCAGAATGACACTCCTTTTGGGTCCACCGGGTTCTGGAAAAACAACATTGCTTCTTGCACTTGCAGGAAAATTTGATCCCAATTTAAGGGTTTGTTCCTTTTTTTAGTACTTTTTCTAACTCAATATAGTTATATTGTAAATTTTGTGACAATTAAGTGAGATATGTTTTTGCATGTGAATAGGCTTCTGGGAAAATCACTTATTGTGGCCATGAGCTAAATGAATTCATTGCTGCAAAAACTTGCGCTTATATTGGTCAGCATGACATTCACTATGGAGAAGTTACAGTGAGAGAGACATTGGATTTTTCATCACGTTGTTTAGGTGTTGGCAATAGGTATAAAATGTTGATGGAACTCTCAAGAAGGGAGAGAGAAGCTGGAATCAAACCAGACCCTGAAATTGATGCTTTCATGAAGGCTACTGCATTATCAGGCCAAAAAACCGGTTTTGTAACTGATTATGTTCTCAAGGTTTGTATTCTGATTCTATCTCTGACATATTTGAGCTTAATTGTTGAAATAAGCACTTATGAAGCTGATTAGAAAAATATATTGAAACAAATTATTACATGTCTATAAGCTATTCTAAGCTTATTTTTATGGTAGCTTATTAAAACAGTTTGACTTTTTTATCTTCTTTTAAAAATTGTTTATAGATAAGCACTGATATGATAAGAAATTATGCTACGAAAGGTGAACTGCATTGTTTATCCAAACTTATCCACTTTTGTAAAAGCTGAACTTTATCATGTTAACAGATGCTTGGATTGGATACTTGTGCTGACATTATGGTTGGTGATCAAATGAGAAGGGGTATTTCTGGAGGACAAAAGAAGCGAGTAACAACAGGTTAATCAGCAATCTGAGCTTATTAAACATTTAATCTCACACTTTTGATAAATAAATTAACTCATAAACGCATTTGTAGTTATTTATGAATCTGTACTAATTGCTTTTGTTGTATCTTGAAGGGGAAATGCTTGTAGGACCAGCAAAAGCACTTTTTATGGATGAAATATCAACAGGATTGGATAGTTTAACCACTTTTCAAATATGCAAGTTCATGAGACAAATGGTTCATATAATGGATGTAACTGCATTCATTTCTCTTTTACAACCAGCGCCCGAGACATTTGAACTCTTTTACAACGTGCTAGAGTTCTTTGAATACACAGGTTTTAGGTGTCCGGATAGAAAAGGTGTCGCTGATTTCTTACAAGAAGTAACATCCAAAAAAGATCAAGAACAATACTGGTCTAGAAAAGATGAACCTTATAGATATGTTTCAGTTCCTGAGTTTGTTGATTCTTTTAGTTCATTTCATATTGGAGAGCAGCTTGGGACAGAGCTTATGGTTCCCTATAATAAGAGTCAAACTCACCCAGATGCATTAGTGAAAGAGAAATATGGAATTTCAAATTGGGAACTATTTATGGCGTGCTTCTCAAAAGAATGGCTTCTTATGAAGAGGAATGCTTTTGTTTATGTGTTCAAAACAATACAAATAACAATCATGGCTATTATTACTTTTACTGTGTTCTTTAAAACAAAAATGCCGGTTGGAACTGTTCAAGATGGACAAAAATTCTACGGTGTATTATTCTTTACACTGATAAATGTGATATTTAATGGGATGGAAGAACTAGCAATGACAGTTTCGAGGCTTCCTGTTTTCTACAAACAAAGGGATTTCAAGTTTTACCATGCATTGGCATTTGGATTACCTATATGGATTCTTAGGATCCCTATCTCCTTTTTGGAATCATTGATATGGATTGTCCTTACATATTATACTGTTGGGTTTGCTCCTTCTGCTAGCAGGTAATATGAGCTTACTTTTATAAACTTCCTTAAGAGATACTTCAAATTGAAGGCGTGTCCTTAATCCAACTTGCGCAGGTATTATATACTGACACAGCAAGGTGTCAGAAATGGACACATATGTAGATACATTCATTTACTTCCGTTTTATCAAATTATAACCAATTAGGCATCTATGTCTGTGTTAGTGCATCGGTGATCTTGGTTTCAACAATTTTTAGAAAATAGAATAATAATTTATTGTCTATATGATCAGATTTTTTCGACAGTTCTTGGCATTGTTTGGCATTCATCAGATGTCTCTCTCCTTATTTCGGTTTGTCGCTGTAGTTGGTAGAACACTAGTTGTTGCTAGTTCATTAGCTACAATGATAATGCAAGTGGTATTTGTGCTAGGAGGGTTCATTATTGCCAAAGGTAATGAATTGATTGATAATTAATGGCTTTTTTCATACAACACTCTCACACACTATGCACTGATAACTTGCGCTAGCTAAAGTTTGAACAAATACTGATTGCTACATATTATCTTTCATTCTTGTAGATGCCATTAAGCCATGGATGATTTGGGGCTACTATATATCTCCTATAATGTATGGCCAGAATGCCATAGCAATTAATGAATTCTTAGACAAAAGATGGAGTCAAGTAAGAATTTCATATTCCCGTTTTGTTTCCCACTGCCTTAATATACTTTCAAGAAACAAACACATTTGTGTCCAGTGTTTTATTACAGCTATTACATATGATATGAACTTTAAGAATTGTTAAATTTCATTCGTCTTTTTTCATTTGCAGCCAAATACAGACACAAGAATCGATGCACCGACAGTTGGAAAAGTACTTCTCAAATCCAGAGGCCTGTATACTGAAGATTATTGGTATTGGATATGCATTGGAGCCTTGGTTGGGTTTTCTCTTCTCTTCAATATTTTCTTCATTATTGCATTAACTTATTTGAATCGTAAGTTACATATTCTTTTGATTGTCAACGCCTATAATTCAATAGTTTTTCACGGCTGCTAAACAGTTATTAAACTTCAGCGTTAGGTGATTCGAAAGCAGTCACTGCAAATGAAGATGACAAGAATGAAAGTTCATCCTCTAGAAACCATCCCGTTGAAGGTTCTTGTCTATCTACTAGTATAACTCCCTCTTTATAATTTCTTGGGTGATTCTAAGTGTATCTCATTATCATCTATAGAAGTGTGTGTATAACTAATTACTTAGCAGCATTAATTATTTTTCATAAAAATGTTTTAGTTGGTTAGTTGCAGCAGTTCTAGATAGATTTGAGTGCTTCAAAATTTTCAATACAAGTCCTTTTTCTTCATTTTGCAGCAATGTTTTCAGGAAACTTTAGTTGTTCAAATTTCTCTTTTTTGATCAATAGTTGCAAATAGTTCTCATGTATTCAATGGAAATATGTTATTTAACACTGCTAAATCTTTCTGATTTAAAACAGGTACCAACATGGAAGTAAAAAATTCTTCAGATACTATGAATTCATCAGACCATGAACCGAAACGAGGATTGGTTCTACCATTTCAACCTCTTTCAATGGCATTCAATCATATAAACTACTATGTAGACATGCCAGCAGTGAGTCTATTAATTATGTAAACTACCATTTTGAACTAAGTAGAAGCTTAACATTCACTAGTGTATAAATATGAATTTTTCTTGTTTTTCACTTCGATCATGTAACCTCTTTGGATTTTTCGCTGAATATATAAGCTTATGTTTT
This sequence comes from Vicia villosa, assembly GCF_029867415.1. Classification (NCBI taxonomy): domain Eukaryota; kingdom Viridiplantae; phylum Streptophyta; class Magnoliopsida; order Fabales; family Fabaceae; genus Vicia; species Vicia villosa. The sequence goes on from NC_081185.1 coordinate 164,347,558, forward strand.
ATGACATCAGAAAATGAAGAGTCAAGGAGTCAATGAGAATAAACTTCAACTACTACAAGATGTTAGTGGTGCTTTTAGACCAGGAATATTAACAGCACTTGTAGGTGTTAGCGGTGCTGGAAAGACAACCCTCATGGATGTTTTAGCAGGAAGAAAAACAGGTGGATATATTGAAGGAAATATCCGCATATCAGGTTACCAAAAGAACCAAACAACATTCACTCGAATAAGCGGTTACTGCGAACAGAACGATATTCATTCTCCGTATGTTACTATCTATGAATCATTATTGTTTTCGGCATGGCTTCGTCTTCCTTCAGATGTAAAGACACAAACTCGAAAGGTGTGTTGGTACAAGCTTTGTCATCTTAAGTCTATGATGAAATTCTTTTTCGATACAAATTTGGTTTCATTTTTTATTTCTATTGCTGATGTAGATGTTTGTGGAAGAAGTTATGGAGTTGGTAGAGCTTAAACCACTTAGAGATGCTCTTGTGGGCCTTCCAGGTGTGGATGGTCTGTCAACTGAACATAGGAAAAGGCTTACTATTGCTGTGGAACTGGTTGCCAACCCTTCAATCATTTTCATGGATGAGCCAACTTCAGGCCTTGATGCTAGAGCCGCTGCTATCGTCATGCGAACCGTGAGAAACACGGTAGACACGGGGAGAACAGTTGTGTGCACAATTCATCAACCAAGCATAGACATTTTTGAAGCTTTTGATGAGGCAAGTCTAGACTTTAGAGTTTCTATGTTATTTATTTCCTTGGTTGACTATCATTGAATATCTTCAAATTTGATTTCTTTGTTACTATAGCTATTGCTGATGAAAAGAGGAGGACAGGTTATCTATGCCGGACCTCTCGGTCGCCATTCACATAAGCTTGTAGAATATTTCGAAGTGAGTATTGAAAATGTTAAAGGTTTTGCATGTCTGCCATTTTGAAGTGTTTATTATAGATCTTAATGACTTCATCAATGTGCACAAACTTCAGGCTATCTCAGGGGTACAAAAACTCAAGGATGGTTATAATCCGGCCACATGGATGCTTGAGGTCAGCTCTGCTTCAGTTGAAGCTCAATTAGATGTAGATTTTGCAGACATTTATAACAACTCTACCCTTTACGAGTAAGCTTTTTTTTTGTTGTAAATATGTTTGCTTAAGTTGCAAGCAACAACATTTTTAGCTTTATAAATCTTGTTTTCTTTGTACTCTCTCTAGGAGGAATCAAGAACTTATAAAGGAGCTCAGTACTCCTGCACCAGATTCGAAGGACTTGTATTTCCCAACCAAATATTCACAATCATTTTTTGTTCAATTCAAAGCTAACTTTTGGAAACAAAATTTGTCCTACTGGAGATACTCTCAATATAATGCCGTCCGATTTTTCATGACCATACTCACTGGAGTATTGTTTGGTCTAATATTTTGGAAGCAAGCCAAAAAGACGTAAGTCATAAAAATGCATATTCATTTAATTTTTCCTTAGCAATGGTTTCTTCTGTTTTCTAACAACTTATGTTTCACTTCATTAATATATTCACTTTAATTTTTGCCAAACCAAAATTTTGGCAGAAAAACACAACAAGATTTATTGAATCTTTTGGGTGGCATGTACTCTGCCGTGCTTTTTCTTGGTCCAATGAACTCTTCAATGGTGCAACCAGTTGTTTCGATTACAAGAACTGTCTTATATCGAGAAAGAGCAGCGGGGTTGTATTCTGCATTACCCTATGCATTTGGTCAGGTATAAAAGTAAAGCAAGAGTGATCCTATTGACTTGCGAAAGTATCTTCTATTATTACTTGTGCAGGAAAGTTCCTGCAATCCTTAAAAACAGGAAAAAAAATAATTTTTTTCTCATATTCACATGTCCTAATAAATTTCTATACTAAAAGCAATTCTTTGATGATGCAGGTGGCAGTTGAGACAATCTATAATGCAATTCAAACAGCCATTTTCGCACTTATCCTTTACCCCATGATTGGTTTTGAATGGAAGGTGGCAAACTTCTTATGGTTTTATTAATACATTCTAATGAGTTTTATCTACTTCACATTGTATGGAATGATGCTTGTCGCAATAACACCAGACGAAGTTGTTGCTTCCATTTGCATGACCTTCTTTACAGGTTTTTGGAACTTATTCTCTGGCTTCATGATTCCTAGGATGGTATGTCATCTACCTTTTTGAGAACTTGATTTTTTGATTTAAAGTGCATTGAAATGTTTTTAATATCGGAACTTACATATATTTACTTTCTTCTATATAATTTATATAGAAAATTCCTATATGGTGGAGATGGTACTATTGGGCTTCTCCTGTTGCATGGACACTATATGGCCTTATAACTTCACAATTAGGTGACAAAAATACAGAAATCGTGATACCAGGAGCTGGAAGCATGGAACTGAAGGAATTCTTGAAACAAAGTTGGGGTTATGATCATGATTTCCTTCCACAAGTTGTTGTTGCTCATATAGGATGGGCTGTCCTCTTTGCATTTGTCTTTGCCTTTGGCATCAAATTCTTCAACTTCCAAAAGAGATAGAATCATACAATAGATATCAGCTTAAAATAAAAAACTATTGAATAGCATACCATAGAATCATACCAGGATTGGAAGTATTAAAAAAGAAAAACATTATCAAATTTAATGTCATCAATCCTTTATTTTATTTTTTTTTGGTATTAAGGAGGGCCGAGGCCCAAACAACAAAGAAAAACTACAAAGGAATAATTCTAGCAACACAAACAAGACTTTGATCCTTCTTCAAGGAGTTAAGCATCCAAGCAGACACCTCAAGAAGAACTTGATATCTCCATTCAATTTCATCAATCCTTTATTGATTAGCATTGTTTCAACACATATCTAATCATTTTAGACGTGTGAGATCTCTAAAAAAAAACGTGTGAGATCTTTAAAAAAAAAGTATAAAGTTTGTTGAAAGAAAAGACTTTTTTAAAAACCTTATCCGAGATACGACTATCAGAAATCAATTCAAAGATTGTCAAAACAAATAAAATTATCATTTTTTGAGATTTGCTGAATTTTCTAACACGTATTATAGGAGTGTTATACAAGTCACATAACATCATGATATCCAATTCATAGAAGTGTTTTTGCGTCATAGTTAATTTTTTTTAATAGAACAACAAATATCAGTTTGATATAAACTATTCATAATTTATAAAATCGGAATCTTAATTTTTTTTGTACATCTCATCAATTTTTTTTCAGGACAATTTGTGTCATTTCATTTTTTTGATAAACATTTGTGTCGTTTCATATATTTTCTACCATGTCGTTATCAAACAATCTTTCAAAATTTTATCCTATTTTTTCTTCTTCTTTACCACGTCTTTTTTCCTATTCAACTATCATTTCTACTTCTAAGGGATAATTTTTTTCTCATATACAATGTTATAAATTAGAATTGATCGGAAAGAATGGATTTATGGTATGTTGCAGTGGTTTGCGGTTTTGGATACAGTGGTGAGGGGCTGATCCTGTAAAATTAGTATTCAGTAAGAGACTAAAAATGAAGTTTGATTGGAAAAGTATTTGAATACTTGTTAAGTGGCTTTTCTCTTTAAAAAAATGGAGATGGTTGATGATTGCATGTGCGTGGAACAGTGTGGGATGTTGCTAGCTGATGTATTTATCTGGATTGTTAGCACGACATTCACGTGAGAAGGAGAGTCTCGCGCACGTTATATACATTGAACAGGTTTAGAGATTGTGTGGGATGTTGCTAGCTGATGTATTTATCTGGATTGTTAGCACGACATTCACGTGAGAAGGACAGTCTCGCGCACGTTATATACATAGAACAGGTTTAGAGATTGTGTGGGATGTTGCTAGCTGATGTATTTATCTGGATTGTTAGCACGACATTCACGTGAGAAGGAGAGTCTCGCGCACGTTATATAGATTGAACAGGTTTAGAGATTTATCTTCGAAAACTTCCCTTAATTTGAAAACAAAGATTAATTCCGAAATGCGTCTGCGAACAAATCCTAAAACATATTCCAAAATGCATTTCCGAATTAAATTTTAAAATAGTGGTGTGTCCGAAAGTATCTCTCTGAACTCATAAGGCATTCTTATTTTTTCACCAAAGATTTAAAAGAACATACAAAAATGAAAGAAGAAATTGTAAAATAAAAAAGTTGTTCAATCTAATATGGACTTCTAATAAATGGTCTAAAAAAAATAATAATGATGCTTGTCCATTTATCTTCTATTTCTATATAAATTTTATTATATTAATTATTTTTGGAGAAATGATCAATTTTCATCGATGGTAGTGTGGTAAATAATTGAAAAGTTTAATTTTAATGGACTAAAGCAAACTGGTAGATTCATTGTATTCTCACTGTTTCCACTTGCATGTTATAATGACATCATATTATTTCAAATATAGTTATTTTACTACAATTTTTTTTTTCAAAACAGTTTTCTAAGATACAATTTAATACTAAAAAAGCAAAAGTGATTTAAATTTTTCTCATATTTATAGTGGCATACAGTGAGTTTCTAGAAGATTGATCTTCCTAAATGTTGGTAGACGATAGTCAAAAGGCAAAATGACATCTATAGCAACGTCTTCATTGGCAGCGATAAACGCAATATATATACTACTCTTTCTCATTTAACTCTCATTTCAAGCACTTTGGAAACGAAAGAAAAAACTAATTTCAAAACGGTTTTTTATTGGAATGTGCTAGGGCAACTGCATCATTGTCACTTATCTCAAACAATTCAAATTCTATGTTTTCATATGTAATTTGTATCATATTTTAGCAAATCGACAACACATCAATGATATAGTTATTTTGGATCTGCTCATTCTTCAGGATCTTCTCATGAATAGGCTTAGGAGGACGTTTAGGAGACTCTGGTGTCATGACAGGGTGTGACACGAAATAGAACCAAATCATGTAACCAATGGCATAATGCAAATGACTTGTGGCTGACATACTCTGATAGTTTTCTACTAGATGACTGTCGTAATCCGCCAGTATGTCATCAAAAATGTCTTAGGAAGATGCTTATAAGAGCACTAACAAAGAGGATCTCAAAATGATCTGCACAAATCCTAATTGACGATGCATTACTCTGGCATATACATATACATCAAATTAGTCCCACAAGTTAGTCATCAGGAATAATATGAAATGGGATCGATGACAATAGTCTCCCGGTGAGTGACGTACGGTGTCCAATCAATATCATCATGTTGAGTCCTGTCAATATACACACAGAATGGTCGCACAACACCATTCCCTCTACGTGGACAATAAAGACAAGCATGTGGATAATCCTCGGTATACCCTAGCACACGATCAAACACGTGTATGCGGTGAAATTAGGATAGGATCCATCCCTAAAAATGAATAAGAAAAAAAACATTAGTAACAAATGTAAAAAAATGTTGTTTTTAAACTAATAGTGACTAAGGAAATTATCGTCAAAGGGTGTAGGAGCCTGTCACTTGCTTTGTTATCCAAAGTGAACCTTCGCTCAACTTGGACTACAAGTATACCAAGCATACGACCCCCCCCCCCCCCCGCCCGATTTCACTCGTGAATGACTGACAAGTCGATGGAATACTTAACGTATGCCACATCTACGTAGGTTGCACTTTTGTCCACAAACATGGACGTGTCCACCAAGAATAGAAGGAAACACCTCAAATCACACTCTCGGTGATAGGTAAAATGTAGTTCATTGTCGGCGGCTTCCTCGTCCAACTCCAAGTTTTGTTCATAAAGCTCCATCAAGTATGAAAATTTAGCATGAACACCTCTGGTGTTTCACACTGCGTCAGGGAATCCATTGGGCCAACTCCCAAATAAATGACCATCATCCATTAGGCCTCATCTCGCTTGATCCTTGAATGATCAAGTAACTTCCCCCTGATGGGAAGGTGTAGAAGGCAAACGATGTCTTCTTGTGTAATTATCATCTCGCCAATGAGGAAGTGGAAGGATGGCGTTTCTTTAAGTCATATGTCACCAAAAGTCCCTTGCATGCCATGACTGATGGTCTTGTACCTGGAAGAACACAGCCCGGCAAGACCAGAGTATCTGATGACACTTTAGAACTACTCATCCTTAAGCTGAGAAAGGTTGTGAATCTTTCAACGGTGGTGAACACATTTCAAACAATCGCATTCCTGTTAATAAGAAAACCTAACAATATCAGTCACATTAAATTTGGTTAAAATAGAAAAATAAAAATCGTCAACAAATATACCTCTTCAGCCCAAACATGTTAAGCCCAAACACGTAGAGCAACATGGTCTATATAGGATATAAGTAATGAGGTATCAATGGGCCCTCCTAGATAAGGGTCTGCAAGTGGAAGAACACCATCATGTGCATCAGAAACTTCCTTCTAGCGTATGTGAGCAAGAGAGGCTTGATTAGGGGAGATATGAGCAAGGGAGACATGCCCATGGGATAAGGACCCCTGTGATAGGCAGCTCCTAGAACTCTGACTTGGTCATTTTGAAGTCGAACCCTCTCGCGGCGAACGAATGCGTGTTGGGTTTCACGTCAAAGTCTCATTCGACAATTGTTGTTCACCGCCATTTTCCTTAAGAAAAAAACGAGCAAAAGACACTAGTTTGCAATTCTACAATAGAAATGACCCAATTCGGAGATGCATCTCTGAGAATAAGAAATAACCCAATTCGAAGATGCATCATCGAAAAAACTCGTGTTTTGCTTCAATGGTAGAAGCAATTTCTACATTTTCCCTAACGATTCAAAATGCAACCAAATCAAAGTGCATATTTGTAACATTACCTATTTCGAATTCTAATACACCATTCAAAAATTTTAAAAAATGACAAACTTATTCAAAAAACTGTTGATGAGGATGAACAATGTTGAATGTAGTATATAGAGTGAGTCGGGATTGGAAAGATTGAAGTAGATGTACTTTTGTTACTTGAAAAGTAGACTTGCACAAGGTTGCTTACGAGCTCCAATGAAGGATGAAAAATATTCAGAAAATAAAGAAGGAGAAGATAGAGGGTTTGATGCGAGTTATATACATTGAGCAGGTTTATAGATTTATCCCTGAAAACTTCCCTTAATTTAAAAACAAAAATTAATTTGAAAATACATTATAAACAAACCCTTAAAAACATTCAAAAATACATTTCCGAATTAAATTTTAAGATAATGGTGTATCCAAAAATATTTCTACGAATTTATAGAATATTTTTTATTTTTCGTCAAAGATATAGACAAATATATAAAAATGAAAAAAGAAATTGCAAAAAATAAAAAGTTGTTCAACCCAATATGAACTTCTAATAAATAGTCTAAAAAAAGAATAATAATGCTTGTCCATTTATCTTCTATTTCTATATAAATTTAATTATATTAAACTTTTTTGGAAAAAATAATTAATTTTCATCAATGCTAATGGTAAATAATGGAAAAGTTTAAATTTTAATGGACTAAAGCAAACAGGTAGATTCATTGTATTCTCACTGTTTCCACTTGAACGTTATAATGACACCATAATATTTCGTACATATTTTTTTCCTATATAAATTTATTTTTCCAAAAACAATTTCCTAGAATACAATTTAATACTAAAAAAAGCAAAAGTAATTTAAATTTTTCTCCTTATATTTTTAGTGGCCTACAATGGATTTCTAGAAGCTTGATCTTCCTAATTGTTGGTAGAGTGTAGTCAAAAGGCAAAATCACGTTTATATAGCAACGTCTTCAATGGCAGCAATAAACTCATTATATATACTACACTTTCTCGTTTAACTCTCATTTCAATTTTCAAGCACTTTGCATAACGAAAGAAAAAAGTCATTTCGAAACGGTTCTTTACTTTTGAGCGTATGAGAAAAGGTGCAATGAATCACGTTAATGAAGATGGAAAAGATGTGCATGGTGAAGTTGATAGTTTACGTGACAAGAAAATATTATTGGATAGTATTCTCGAGAGTGTTGAACAAGACAATGATAAATTCCTCCGCAAGATTAGAGACAGACAAGACAGGTTTGTTACAGTGTTTTTTATTGATTTTCGCATTAATAGCATTCATTCATGATGCTGATTGTGTTTACATTTGTGACTATCAATACAGAGTTGGGATTGAAATTCCGAAAATTGAAGTTCGTTATGAGGATTTATCAGTGGAAGGAGATGTGCATGTTGGAAGTAGAGCGCTTCCTACTCTTCTTAATGTCACTATCAATACTTTAGAGGTAGTTCAACTTGATCAGATTTAACTGTTTGTGTAATTTTAAGGTTTTATTGCCTGATTCGTTTGTTTCTTTGCATGGTAGAGTGTTCTTGGATGGTTTCATCTTGCACCGTCCAAGAAAAGAGAGATTCAGATTCTCAAAAATGTCAGTGGGATTGTGAAACCCTCAAGGTATGTACTTCTGTGATTCATGCATTGTTTTTGCATTTTAATTATAATTTATTTAATTTGGTGTGATAATTTCAGAATGACACTCCTTTTGGGTCCACCGGGTTCTGGAAAAACAACATTGCTTCTTGCACTTGCAGGAAAACTTGATCCCAATTTAAGGGTTTGTTGCAAATTTAAATTTATTACTTTTTTAAATAAGTTTAGTTAAACACCGCCTTTTTATTTTTTTCAAATTGTAAATTTTGTGACAATCAAGTTTTGGATGTGAATAGGCTTCTGGGAAAGTCACTTACTGCGGTCATGAGCTAAATGAATTCGTTGCTACGAAAACTTGTGCTTATATTGGTCAGCATGACCTTCACTATGGAGAAGTTACTGTGAGAGAGACATTGGATTTTTCGTCACGCTGTTTAGGTGTTGGCAATAGGTATGAAACGTTAATGGAACTTTCAAGAAGGGAGAGAGAAGCTGGAATCAACCCAGACCCTGAGATTGATGCTTTCATGAAGGCTACTGCAATTTCAGGCCAAAAAACCAGTTTTGTAACGGATTACGTTCTCAAGGTTTGTGCCTCCCCTTCTATCTTGGACATATTTGGATTGACTTATAAACAGTCAGACTTCTTTTTAATCTTATTTTAAAAATAGCTTATAGATAAGCACTTTTATGATAGGTGACTATGTTATGAAAGACTAGTTAATTTGTTTATCCAAACTTATGCACTTTTGTAAAAGCTGAATTTTATTATGTTAATAGATGCTTGGATTGGATATTTGTGCTGACATTATGGTTGGCAATGAAATGAGAAGGGGTATCTCCGGAGGACAAAAGAAGCGAGTAACAACAGGTTCTATTCTTTTTTAATACATTCTTAACCGACAATCTACGTTTATTAAACATTTAATCTTACACTTTTGATAAATAAATTAAGTCAAAACAACATTTGTACTTATTTATGAATCTGTACTGATTGATTTTGTTGGAACTTGTAGGGGAAATGCTGGTAGGACCAGCAAAAGCACTTTTTATGGATGAAATTTCAACTGGATTGGATAGTTCAACTACTTTTCAAATATGCAAGTTCATGAGACAAACGGTTCATATAATGGATGTAACTGCGCTCATTTCTCTTTTACAACCAGCACCTGAAACATTTGAACTCTTTGACGATATTATCCTGCTTTCAGAAGGTCAAATTGTCTACCAAGGTCCACGCGAAAATGTGCTAGAGTTCTTTGAAACCACAGGTTTTAGGTGTCCAGATAGAAAAGGTGTCGCTGATTTCTTACAAGAAGTAACATCCAAAAAAGATCAAGAACAATACTGGTCTAGAAGAGATGAACCTTATAGATATGTTTCAGTTCCTGAGTTTGTTGATTCTTTTAGTTCATTCCATATTGGAGAGAAGCTTGTGTCTGAGCTTAAGGTTCCTTATAATAAGAAACAAACTCACCCAGATGCTTTAGTGAAAGAAAAATATGGTATTTCAAATTCGGAACTATTTAAGGCATGTGTCGCTAAAGAATGGCTTCTTCTGAAGAGGAATGCTTTTGTTTATGTCTTCAAAATAGCACAGATAACAATCATGGCTATTATTACTTTTACTGTGTTCTTTAGAACAAAAATGCCGGTTGGAACGGTTCAAGATGGACAAAAATTCTATGGTGCACTATTCTTTACACTGATAAATGTGATGTTTAACGGGTTGTCAGAGCTAGGCATGACAATTTTTAGGCTTCCTGTTTTCTACAAACAAAGAGATTTCAAGTTTTTCCCTGCATGGGCATTTGGGTTACCTTTAGCAATTCTTAGGATCCCTATCTCCTTTCTGGAAACATGGATATGGATTCTTCTTACATATTTTACAATTGGGTTTGCTCCTTCTGCTAGCAGGTAATATGAGTTTACTTGTATCAACTATATATGATATATATATCAGCAACCATTTTTCTTAGGAGACACTTCAAATTGAAGGCAGGTCTGGTGTCCATCTGGTTTCCAACCTGCGTCTAGATTAGATATTGACACAACAAGGTGTCGGACACAGACACATATATAGTTACATTCATTTACTTCCCTTTTATCAAATTATAAACAATTAGGTATATGTGTCCTGTTAGTACATCAATATATTTTGGCTTCAACATTTTTTAGAAAATATAATAATAATTTCTTGTCTATATGATCAGATTTTTCCGACAATTCTTGGCATTGTTTGCCGTTCATCAGATGTCGCTCTCCTTATTTCGATTTATCGCTGTAGTTGGTAGAACAGTAGTTGTTGCTAGTTCATTAGCTACAATGGTATTGCAAGTGATATTTGTGCTAGGAGGGTTCATTATTGCCAAAGGTAATTGATTGATTGATAATTGATGGCTTTTTCTTACAACACTAGCATACACTACGCACTGATAACTTGCGCTAGCTATAGTTTGAACAAATATTGATTGCTATAGATTCTCTTTCCTTCTTGTAGAGGCCATTAAGCCATGGATGGTTTGGGGCTACTATATATCTCCTATAATGTATGGCCAGAATGCCATAACAATTAATGAATTCTTAGACAAAAGATGGAGTCAAGTAAGAATCAATATTCCCATTTTGTTTGTAACTTCTATCATTATTGCTATTATATATGATATGAACATTTAGCATTGTCAAATATCCTCTCTTTTTATCTTTTGCAGCCAAATACAGACACAAGAATTGATGCACCAACAGTAGGAACAGTACTTCTCAAAGCCAGAGGCTTGTATACTGAACATTATTGGTATTGGATATGCATTGGAGCGTTGGTTGGGTTTACTATTCTCTTCAACATTCTCTTCCTTCTCGCATTAACTTATTTGAATCGTAAGTTATAAACTTTCTTTTGATTTTCCATGTCTATAGTTCAATAGTTTTTTGATGGGTTCTAAATAGTTATAATATTACACCAAAATTTCAGCTTTTAGTGATTCGAAAGCAGTCGTTGAGGATGAAGACCACAAGAAGAATAGAAGTTCGTCCTCTAGAAAACATCCCCTTGAAGGTTTGAATCTATATTCTTTTATATTTAATAACTTCTTTGTGATCATACATGTATCTTATTGTTTAAGAACAGGTATCGACATGGCAGTAAGAAATTCTTCGGATACTATGAATTCATCAAACCATGAATCTAAAAGAGGGATGGTTCTACCATTTCAACCTCTTTCAATGACATTCAATCATATAAACTACTATGTAGACATGCCAGCAGTAAGTCTCTCAATTCTAACTAAGCATACCATTTTTCTATGTTATTGGACTATTTAACCTCACTAATTATGTTTTATGACTTTTATCACATCAGGAAATGCAGAGTCAAGGAGTCAACAAGGATAAACTTCAACTATTACAAGATGTCAGCGGTGCTTTTAGACCAGGAATATTAACAGCACTTGTAGGTGTTAGCGGTGCTGGAAAGACAACCCTTATGGATGTATTAGCTGGAAGAAAAACAAGTGGATACATTGAAGGAAGTATCAGCATATCAGGTTACCAAAAGAACCAAACAACATTCGCTCGAATAAGCGGTTACTGTGAACAGAACGATATTCATTCTCCACATGTTACTGTCTATGAATCACTACTGTTTTCGGCGTGGCTTCGTCTTCCTTCAGATGTAAAGACACAAACTCGAAAGGTGTGTTGGTACAAGCTTGATCAACTTAAGTCTCTGATGAATTTTTTTTTTTCAATACATAGTTTTAATTTCTATTGCTGATGTAGATGTTTGTCGAAGAAGTTATGGAGTTAGTAGAGCTTAAACCACTTAGAGATGCTCTTGTGGGGCTTCCTGGCGTGGATGGTCTATCAACAGAACAAAGGAAAAGGCTTACTATTGCTGTGGAACTGGTTGCCAACCCTTCAATCATCTTCATGGATGAACCAACTTCGGGCCTCGATGCTAGAGCCGCTGCTATCGTTATGCGTACCGTGAGAAACACAGTAGACACAGGGAGAACTGTTGTATGCACAATTCATCAACCAAGCATAGACATTTTTGAAGCTTTTGACGAGGCAAGTCTAGACTCTCTAGACTCAAGAGTTTCAATGTTATTTATTTCCTTGGTTGAGTATTATTGAATATATTCAACTTTGATTTCTTTGCTACTCTAGCTATTGTTGATGAAAAGAGGAGGACAGGTTATCTATGCCGGACCTCTTGGTCGCCATTCACATAAGCTTGTAGAATATTTCGAAGTGAGTATTGAAAATGTTAAAGGTTTTGCATGTCTGCCATTTTGAAGTGTTTATTATAGATCTTAATAACTTCATCAATGTACACAAACTTCAGGCTATCTCAGGGGTACAGAAAATCAAGGATGGTTATAATCCGGCCACGTGGATGCTTGAGGTCAGCTCCGCTTCAGTTGAGGCTCAATTAGATGTAGATTTTGCACACATTTATAACAACTCTACCCTTTACCGGTAAGTGTTTTTTGTTATAACTATGTTTGCTTAAGTTACAAGCGACAATACTTCTAGCTTTATAAATCTTGTTTTCTTTGTACTTCCTTTAGGAGGAACCAAGAACTGATAAAAGAGCTCAGTACTCCTGCACCACATTCGAAAGACTTGTTCTTCCCAACCAAATATTCGCAATCATTTTTTGTTCAATGCAAAGCTAACTTTTGGAAACAAAATCTGTCCTACTGGAGACATTCTCAATATAATGCTGTCCGATTTTTCATGACCATACTCGTTGCACTATTGTTTGGTCTAATATTTTGGCAGAAAGGCAAAAAGTAGTAAGTCCTAAAAATGCATATTCATTCAATTTTTCCTCTAACAAATTAAATTTCATTTCATTAATATATTCACTTAAATTTTTGCTTAACAAATATTTTGGCAGCAAAACACAACAAGATTTACTGAATCTTTTGGGAGCCATGTACGCCGCCATGCTTTTTCTTGGCACAATGAATTCTTCAGCAGTGCAGCCAGTTGTATCTATTGCAAGAACAGTCTTATATCGAGAAAGAGCGGCAGGATTATATTCTGCATTACCCTATGCATTTGGTCAGGTATAAAAACAAAGGAAGAGTTATCCGGTTGACTTTTCTAACAAATTCCATTTTGTTTTATCGTTGGAGATATACTAATAGCAATTAATTGATAATGCAGGTGGCTGTTGAGACGATTTATAATGCAATTCAAACAGCCGTATTCACAATAATCCTTTACCCCATGATTGGCTTTGAATGGAAGGTGGCAAACTTGTTATCGTTTTATTACTACAATTTAATGAGTTTTATCTACTTCACATTGTATGGAATGATGCTCGTTGCAATAACACCAGACGAAATTGTTGCTTCCATTCTAATGGGTTTCTTTATGAATTTTTGGAACTTATTCTCTGGCTTCGTCATTCCTGTGAAGGTACGCCGTCTTCCTTTTGACTTGTGATTCATATTTTCATAATGTAAATGATACTAATGCATTTATGTCCTTTTAAGATGGAAACTAACATACATTTACTTTCTCGGTATGATATACAGCAAATTCCTATATGGTGGAGATGGTACTATTGGGCTTCTCCTATTGCATGGACACTATATGGCCTTATAACCTCACAACTAGGTGACAAAAATACAGAAATAGAGATACCAGGAGCAGGAAGCATGGACCTGAAGGATTTCTTGAAACAAAGTTGGGGTTATAATCATGATTTCCTTCCACAAGTTGCTGTTGCTCATATAGGATGGGCTGTTCTCTTTGCATTTGTCTTTGCCTTTGGCATCAAATTCTTCAACTTCCAGAAAAGATAGTATCAGGAAAACCATTTCTACTTCAGTTTAAAAATTATGTTAAGTTTTCTTATTGGTGTTTTGTATTTATTTCAATCTTTTTGAAAGGAACAAGACTGGTAGATTTGTTAGCAAAATATGGTGAAGTTACTAAAAATATTAAGAACAGTGATCAGGATTCAATTTTCCTAAGCCAATTTTGGAATGAATTATTCACACTTCAAGGCATGGTTTTGAACAAATCCTTTTGAAACAATTTATGTCACTCATCATGAGAATAATTTTAGTTTAAGTATCTTTGAAATCTATTTTGCCTATATGAAGCTAGGCTGTAAAGGTTGTTATTAGATTCCCTAGTAGTGGCATAAATTAGGGAGGTATTTGATAGAAACCGGTATCAATGGGATATATAACTGAATAATAAGTATTTATTTTAGAATAAACTGTGGAGAAAGATTCTGAATCAGAGTTGGCAGCACATATATACAGACTGTATTGATAATAAAATGCTGACAGAAAATTATAGACACATTCTTACCAAGATTAGCGAGTTTGGTTCCCTCCCTATTTAATAACCCTTAGTAAAATTCTCAATGTCCATCCTTCTTATTACACTTTGCCTAACAGTACTCTCCCCCAAAGGAGTCACATTGTCCTCAAGGTGAAATGAAGGAACTTGTTCCTTTATTGTTTCAACTGATTCTCATGTAGCTTCAAAACTGGGCAGATCCTTCCATTATATGAGCACTTCTGCAGGACCACTAGTCTTTGAGAAAATGGGGTGTTTCACTTAGAACGTGTTTTGGTGTACAATAGGTGATTGAGTATGGAACAAAGTTTTATTAGAGTTTGAAGAAGAAATAGTGATATGATAATGAGTGAAGCATACATGCAAGATGGTGTTTTATTTATTTTCCCGCTTGATAAATCTAAACCTGCACTTCCAAATTATTCACTTAGTTGTGAAATACATGCAAGGAGGTTTGTCTGTCAAATTTCTGGTTGATAAATTCAGAACTCCATTTACGAATTATTCACTAAATCGTGGAATGAACAAAATTATTGTAGGGGTTAATCCAGAAATACACTTCTAAACAGGTTTTTTTGGGGAAATGGGGTGTCTAACTTAGAACGTGTTTTGGTGTACAATAAGTGATTAAGTATGGAGGGATGTTTTGATATGGTTTGAAGAAGAAATGGAGGTATGATTATGAGTGAATCATATATGTAAGGTGATGTTTTATTCAATTTCCTACTTGACAAATCTAAAATTGCACTTTTGAATTATTCACTTAGATGTGAAATACATATAAAGTAGTATGTTTATCAATTTCAATTTCTGCTTGACAAATTCAAAACAGGCTTTTGAGTTATTCACTAAATTGTGAAACAAACAAAAATCATTATAAGTGTTAATCTGAAGATACACTTCCAGACTTGTTTTTAGAAAAATGGGAGTGCCTCAAGTAAAATGTATTTTGGTGTAATATATATATTTTTGATTTACTTGGTGGCTCTAAAAGAAAGGTAGAGGAAGTTGTAAATAGTAAATCATTTTGAAAAGAAAAAGAATTTCAAATTATAAGTCACTTTATAATTCTAATATTAATGATTTTTTCCTTAATTAATATTAATGTAGAATACTAATGTAAATTTATACCTAATTTTTATTTCTCATACAAAATTAATTGTCTTATTTAAACGGTGTGAAATGCCTAAAGCATTTATCAATTGGGACGGATAAAGTCTTTGAGAGAAAAAAAGTTGTCTCATTAGAATTAGGATGTGAATTCAATACTACTATATAATAAATTATAAATAAATTTTACTTTTTAAACTTTATTGAATAATTGATATATTTAGTTTTATACATAGACTGGATTCAATAAATGCTTATGGAGTAGTTAACTAAAATTCTGGGATCTGTTAATCTCCTAAACATCCCCTTCATTCTGGGATCTATCATTGTATCCAACCCATCATTACTAATAGATAAAGACAATAATAATTAAAGGGATAGGTATCCAAAATTTCTAAATACTTAAAAAAAAAAAAAAAACCAAAAATTCAATTCTAGAAATGAAAACATATTAATTTTTTTTAAGGCTTAATTGCAAATTTGGTCCTCAATTATTAATTTTTTTGGATTTTGGTCCCCTATTTTAAAATCTGGAATTTCTGGAATTTTAGTCCCTTTGTTTACGTTTTTTGAGGATTTTGGTCCCCCTATAAATCCAAAGATAATTTTTAATGAAATGAAACTCAAATTAATGACATTTTCAATATAAATCTTAAATAAAAATAACTTATTTGAACAAATTATTGTTGAACTCATCAATAAGAGCGTCATTTCATTTAAAATTGCCTTCGAATTTGCAAGGGACCAAAATCCTCAAAAAACTAAAATATAGGGACTAAAATTCCGAATTTTAAAATTGAGGGACCAAAACCCAAAAAAATGATTAATAGAGGGACCAAAATTGCAATTAAGCCTTTTTTTAATAGAAATATGAAATCAAAATGTGTATTTAAACCAATAATGTTTTAAAATATAAATTACTAAATCTACATACATGAGTACGTAAAATAACGACTACGTAACTGTTCACCCAAAATGAATTTCTAGAAGCTTGATCTTCCTATTGGTATGTGGCATAATTTACTCTTATACCATTTAGTTAGAATAAATTAAAGTTAATACCATAAATTCCAAATGATAGGTTACCAAAAATTCCAACTACTTGAAAAAAAATACCATAAATTTTCAAATGATAGGAATTCGAAATAGTTTGACTTAACATAAATTCAGTTTTAGAAATGAAGACATTTTAATTTTTAAGTTATTGGCTTCAGTGTCTGTCTATCCAAATGATGTAAATTTTTTGTTTTTCACATTTGAAGAATAATCAATAGTATTAAATAATAATTACTTTGTTATAAATCAGATGAAAAAAACCACGAATTAACTTGCAACAGTTTTTTATCTAGAAGCTTGAAGTTGATTTTCCTACATGTTGGTAGTCAAACTCAAACCTAAATATACACATACATTCACACGTAATATATACTACACTTTCTCATCTTCTTTCTTAGAAAATTTAAGTCTCCACTTGAAGGAACAACAATGGCATCAGTATCGGCGGGTGTTCCGGACGTGTTCGAGCGGAGTGATCGACACACACAGGAAGATGATGAATATCACCTTACTTGGGCAGCCATTGAAAGGTTGCCTAGTTTTGAGCGTATGAGAAAAGGTGTAATGAAGCACGTTGATGAAAGTGGAAAAGTTGTGCATGGTGAAGTTGATGTTGCTAAACTTGGTTTACATGACAAGAAAATCTTGTTGGATAGTATCTTCGAGATTGTTGAACAAGACAACGATAAATTCCTCCGCAAGATTAGAGACAGACAAGACAGGTTTGTTACTTACAGTGCTTTCTATTGATTTTCACATTAATAGCATTCATTCATGATGATGATTGTGTTTACATTTGTGACTGCAATGCAGAGTTGGGATTGAAATTCCAAAAATTGAAGTTCGTTATGAGGATTTGTCAGTGGAAGGAGATGTGTATGTTGGAAGTAGAGCTCTTCCTACTCTTCTTAATGTCACTATCAATACTTTCGAGGTACTTCTTTTTTCATATAGCACTGTCAAATTTTTGTAATTTTGAGTTAAATTTGAGAGTGTTAATAGAATGGTAATGGTGTTTTATCATCTGATTAGTTTGTTACTTTGCACCGTAGAATGTTTTGGAATTGTTTCACCTTGCACCATCTAAAAAAAGAGAGATTCCGATTCTCAAAAATGTCAGTGGGATTGTGAAACCCTCAAGGTATGTACTTATGTGATTCATTCATTGTTTTCACAATTTTATTTATCACAATCAAATAACTTATTCAATTTTGCATGATAATTTTAGAATGACACTCCTTTTGGGTCCACCGGCTTCTGGGAAAACAACACTACTTCTTGCACTTGCAGGAAAACTTGATCCTGATTTAAGGGTTTGTTTCGTTTTTTTAGTACTTTTCCAAATCAGTTTAATTAAATAGTGGCTTTTCATTACTTTAACCTGTATTGTTTTTTGGTGTGAATAGGCTTCTGGGAAAATCACTTATTGTGGTCATGAGCTAAATGAATTTGTTGCTGCAAAAACTTGTGCTTATATTAGTCAGCATGACATTCACTATGGAGAAGTCACGGTGAAAGAGACATTGGATTTTTCATCACGTTGTTTAGGTGTTGGTAATAGGTATGAAATGTTGATGGAACTCTCAAGAAGGGAGAGAGAAGCTGGAATCAAACCAGACCCTGAGATTGATGCTTTCATGAAGGCTACAGCCTTATCGGGCCAAAAAACCAGTTTTGTAACTGATTATGTTCTCAAGGTTTGTATTCTGATTCTATCTTGGACATATTTGGATCGACTTAATTGAGCTTAATTGTTGACAAAAGCAATTTTCAAATTGTTGGGAAAAATATTGAAACAGATTACCGCATGTCAAATTTTTGTAAAAGCTGATTTTTATCATGTTAACAGATGCTTGGACTGGATATTTGTGCTGACATTATGGTTGGTAATGAAATGAGAAGGGGTATCTCGGGAGGACAAAAGAAGCGAGTAACAACAGGTTCTATTCTTTTCTATTACATTCTTAATCAACAATCTGAGTTTATTAAACATTTAATCTCACAAGCATTTGTAGTTATTTATAAACCTGTACTGATCGATTGTGTTGTAACTTGTAGGGGAAATGTTGGTAGGACCAGCAAAAGCACTTTTTATGGATGAAATTTCAACAGGATTGGACAGTTCGACCACTTTTCAAATATGCAAGTTCATGAGACAAGTAGTTCATATATTGGATGTCACTGTAGTCATTTCTCTTTTACAGCCAGCGCCTGAGACATTTGAACTCTTTGACGATATTATTCTACTTTCAGAAGGTCAAATTGTCTACCAAGGTCCACGTGAAAGTGTGCTTGAGTTCTTTGAAACTACAGGTTTTAGGTGTCCAGATAGAAAAGGAGTAGCTGATTTCTTACAGGAAGTAACATCCAAGAAAGATCAAGAACAATACTGGTTTAGAAGAGATGAACCTTATAGATATGTTTCA
Organism: Vicia villosa; assembly: GCF_029867415.1. Lineage (NCBI taxonomy): Eukaryota > Viridiplantae > Streptophyta > Magnoliopsida > Fabales > Fabaceae > Vicia > Vicia villosa. Next base: position 164,366,873 of record NC_081185.1, read on the forward strand.
GTTCCTGAATTTACTGATTCTTTTAATTCATTTCGTATAGGAGAGCAACTTGTGTCAGAGCTTAAGGTTCCTTATAATAAGACACAAGCTCACCCAGATGCATTAGTGAAAGAAAAATATGGCATTTCAAATTGGGAACTATTTAAGGCATGCTTCGCAAAAGAATGGCTTCTTCTGAAGAGGAATGCTTTTGTTTATGTCTTCAAAACAATACAGATAACAATCATGGCTATTATTACTTTTACTTTGTTCTATAGAACAAGAATGCCAGTTGGAACTGTTCAAGATGGACAAAAGTTCCATGGTGCATTATTCTTTACTCTGATAAATGTGATGTTTAATGGGTTGGCAGAACTAGCCATGACAGTTTCTAGGCTTCCTGTTTTCTATAAACAAAGGGATTTCCAGTTTTACCCTGCATGGGCATTTGGGTTACCTATATGGATTCTTAGGATCCCTATCTCCTTTTTTGAATCGTTGATATGGATTGTCCTTACATATTATACCGTTGGGTTTGCTCCTTCTGCTAGCAGGTAATATGATTTAATGAGGCTGCAATTTTTGTTAACAGACACTTATAGGTGTCAGACACGCACACATGTAGTCAATTACTTTAGTTTGATCAAATTACAACCGATTTGGTATCTTTGTCTATGTTTGTGCATTAGTGTATTTTGGCTTCAATAACTTTTAGAAAATAGAATAATAATTTTTTGTCTATATGATCAGATTTTTCCGACAATTCTTGGCATTGTTTGGCATTCATCAGATGTCTCTCTCCTTATTTCGATTTGTCGCTGCAGTTGGTAGGACACTTGTTGTTGCTAATTCATTAGGTACATTGACAATGCAAGTGGTATTTGTGCTTGGAGGGTTCATTATAGCCAAAGGTAAGTAATGGATTGATAATTGAACACTATGGACCAATAGCTTGCGCTAGCTAGCTATAGTTCGAACAAATACTTATTGCAGCATATTTTCTTTTGTTCTTGTAGATGATATTAAGCCATGGATGATTTGGGGCTACTATATATCTCCTATAATGTATGGCCAGAATGCCATAGCAATTAATGAATTCTTAGACAAAAGATGGAGTCAAGTAAGAATTAATATTCCCATTTTGTTTGTGACTTCCTTAATATCCTTCCAAGAAAGTAACACATTTGAGTCAAGTGTTTGTTACTGCTATTATATATCCTCTCTTTTTATCTTTTGCAGCCAAATACAGACACAAGAATTGATGCATCAACAGTTGGAGAAGTACTTCTCAAATCTAGAGGCCTGTATACAGAAGATTATTGGTATTGGATATGCATTGGAGCCTTGGTTGGGTTTTCTCTTCTCTTCAACCTTTTCTTCATTCTCGCATTAACTTATTTGAATCGTAAGTTATAAGTATACTTTTTATTTTCAACGCCTATAATTCAACAGTTTTTGACGGTTGTTAAACAGTTAATATTACCTCAAAATTTCAGCGTTCAGTGATTCGAAAGCAGTCACTGCGGATGAAGACCACAAGAAGAATGAAAGTTCGTTCGCTAGACATCATCAACTTGAAGGTTTGAACCTATATATTTGTATACTTCCCCTTTAATAATATCTTGGTGATTCTAAGTGTATCTCATTATCATTTGTAGAAGTGTGTGTATAACTAATACTTAGCAGCATTAATTTTTTTCATAACATGTTTTAGTTAGTTAGTTGCAGCAATATTTTCAGGAAATTTTAGTTGTTCAAGTTCTCTTTTTTGATCAATAGTTGCAAATAGTTCTCTCATGAATTCAATGGAAACATGTTATTTAACACTGCTAAATGTTTCTGATTAAAAACAGGTACGGACACGGTAGTAAGAAATTCTTCAGATAATATGAATTCATCAAACCATGAACCGAAAAGAGTAATGGTTCTACCATTTCAACCTCTTTCTATGGCATTCAATCATATAAACTACTATGTAGACATGCCAGCAGTAAGTCTCTCAATTATAAGCATTGCATTTTTCTATGTTGTTAGATTATTTAACCTCACCAATTTTGTTTTATGACTTTTATGACATCAGGAAATGAAGAGTCAAGGAGTGAATAAGGATAAACTTCAACTACTACAAGATGTTAGTGGTGCTTTCAGACCAGGAATATTAACTGCACTTGTAGGTGTTAGTGGTGCTGGAAAGACAACCCTCATGGATGTATTAGCTGGAAGAAAAACAGGTGGATATATTGAAGGAAGTATCAGCATATCAGGTTACAAAAAGAACCAAACAACATTTGCTCGAATAAGTGGTTACTGCGAACAGAACGATATTCATTCTCCACATGTTACTGTCTATGAATCACTACTGTTCTCGGCCTGGCTTCGTCTTCCTTCAGATGTAAAGACACAAACTCGAAAGGTGTGTTGGTGCAAGCTTTGCCATTTTAAGTCTAACATGAAATTCTTTTTCAATACAAATTTGATTTCGTTTTTTATTTCTATTGCTGATGTAGATGTTTGTGGAAGAAGTTATGGAGTTGGTAGAGCTTAAACCACTTAGAGATGCTCTTGTGGGCCTTCCAGGTGTGGATGGTCTGTCAACAGAACAAAGGAAAAGGCTTACTATTGCTGTGGAACTGGTTGCCAACCCTTCAATCATCTTCATGGATGAGCTAACTTCCGGCCTCGATGCTAGAGCCGCTGCTATCGTCATGCGTACCGTGAGAAACACAGTAGACACAGGGAGAACGGTTGTGTGCACAATTCATCAACCAAGCATAGACATTTTTGAAGCTTTTGATGAGGCAAGTCTAGACTCTCTAGACTCAAGAGTTTTATGTTATTCATTTCCTTGATTGACTATAATTGAATATATTTTTGATTTCTTTGCTAATATAGCTATTGTTGATGAAAAGAGGAGGACGTGTAATATATGCCGGACCTCTAGGTCGCCACTCACATAAGCTTGTAGAATATTTTGAAGTGAGTATTGAAATTTTTGAAGTTTTTACATGTCTACTATCTTTGAAGTGTTTATTATTGATCTTAAATGCTTCATCTAATGTACACAATCTTCAGGCTATCTCAGGGGTACAAAAGATCAAGGATGGTTATAATCCGGCCACATGGATGCTTGAGGTCAGCTCTACTTCAGTTGAGGCTCAATTAGATGTATATTTTGGAGAGATTTATAACAACTCTACCCTTTACCAGTAAGTTTTTTTTTGTTGCAACTATGTTTGCTTAAGTTACAAGCGACAATAATTCTAGCTTTATAAATCTTGTTTTCTTTGTACGTTCTTTAGGAGGAATGAAGAACTTGTAAAGGAGCTCAGTACTCCTGCACCGGATTCAAAGGACTTGTACTTCCCAACCAAATATTCGCAATCATTTTTTGTTCAATGCAGAGTTAACTTTTGGAAACAAAATTTGTCTTATTGGAGAAATCCTCAATATAATGCTGTCCGATTTTTCATGACCATACTCATTGGAGTACTGTTTGGTCTAATATTTTGGCAGCAAGCCAAAAAGATGTAAGTCATAAAAATGCATATTCATTCGGTTTTTATTTATCAATAGTTTGGTTTGGTATTCTAACAAGTTATATTGCACTTCATTAATATATTACTTTACTTTTTGCTTAACAAATATTTTGGCAGCAAAACACAACAAGATTTACTGAATCTTTTGGGAGCCATGTACTCTGCCGTGCTTTTTCTTGGCACAACGAATTCTTCAGCAGTGCAGCCAGTTGTATCAATTGCAAGAACTGTCTTATATCGAGAAAGAGCAGCAGGGTTGTATTCTGCATTACCCTACGCATTTGCTCAGGTATAAAAGTAAAGGAAGAGTGATCCTATTGACTTTACTAACAAATTTCATTTTGTTGTATTTCATGAAGCTATACTAAAAGCAATTCACTGATAATGCAGGTGGCAGTTGAGACAATTTATAATGTGATTCAAACAGCCGTTTACGCACTAATCCTTTACCCCATGATTGGGTTTGAATGGAAGGTGGCAAACTTCTTATGGTTTTATTACTACATTCTTATGAGTTTTATCTACTTCACATTGTACGGAATGATGCTTGTCGCAATAACACCAGACGAAGTTGTTGCTGCCATTTGCATGGCCTTCTTTATGAATTTTTGGAACTTATTCTCTGGCTTCATCATTCCTAGGATGGTGTGTCATCTACTCTTTTGATATGTAGTACATATTTTCATTATATTTGATATTGAAACTTACATATACTCACTTTCTTCTGTATGATATATGCAGCAAATGCCTATATGGTGGAGATGGTACTATTGGGCTTCTCCTATTGCATGGACACTATATGGCCTTATAACCTCACAATTAGGTGACAAAAATACAGAAATAGTGATACCAGGAGCAGGAAGCATGGAACTGAGGGAATTCTTGAAACAAAGTTGGGGTTATGATCATGATTTCCTTCCACAAGTTGCTATTGCTCATATAGGATGGGTTGTCCTCTTTGCATTTGTCTTTGCCTTTGGCATCAAATTCTTCAACTTCCAGAAAAGATAGTACTATAGTATGAGCAAATCCAACCTATAGGATTTTGTAGTTGATGAACTAGTTAAATACCCGTACGTCCGCACGGGTAAATGTCATTCTTTCATATATTTTATAAATCATAAAATGTATTGGTAAAACTACAATATATTGATGTGGAATTGAATTGAAAATAAAACTTGTAATTTAATATTATAATGAGATGTCTATTATATTAAGTTTGATTATAATAATCTAAATACTTTAATATAGTAAAACAGTATAAAATAAGAAACTACAAAGATGTTGAAAGTTTGTGATGCTTGCTTCATAACTTATTTCCAAGGTTGAGGTGAAACTTCAAAAGTAAACAAAATAATAATTCAAAATAACATAGTTCAATGCTTGACCCTGAAACGTGTGTTAATGTTGAAAAAGGTTACACATTATAGTTGTGGCTTAATTGAAATCAATATTGAAGCAGACAATGGAAAAAAGAAAGTATTGTTGTATCAAACATAAAAGAAGTTATAAAAGAAATTTTAGTTTTGATAAACAATGGATGAAAAAATGATTAATGTTATAAATACCCATTGGGGTTTAGGTAGTCTTTAAAATATATGGAAAGGTAGCAAACTGATCCATTAAGTTCATGCCACAATAAAAGAGTACAGAAGTACTGAAAGCAGAGCCCAGAAAGAGTAATCAATAATTTGCTAAAAAAAATCATGTAGAATATTCCCTAGAAAATAATCAAGTTACATACAAGTTTTTTTTTAACAGAGAATCAAGCTACATATACAAGTTGAATTTCATGGATTGCCTTAAAATTGTATTGTATTATTACATCGACTTTATGAAAACCATAATGTTAGATGAAGATCTCACAACAGCAATCAAGAGGATTTGTGTTTTCGATGGGCAGATCCCTTCAAAATACAGAGCCGCAGGCGTCGACTATAGGACTCCAACTTCTCAATATTTGCCCTTGATATTGGATTGTAATTACTTGTATCAAATGACCACTTCAATGAAATGTTAGTCATGATGCTGCTTGTCAAATTTCCAATTAGTCATGATGCTTTAAAAGAGAATTATCTCCATATTAACTGATCTACGATTCGCCACCTAAAACAAACTTGAGATAAGAATTTTAGCAGAGCTGTAACTACACGAAATTGATGATATCGTCTAACTCTGGAAACGCCTCCCAGACTGACACCCTCCAACTCAAACCAGCCAACACTGAACCATACCCGGCAGACAACGCATTGCCAAATCAGCCTTGCAAGAAACAGCTGCAACAAAAATGAAGGCAGCCTTGTCCATTAAAGTGCATAAAATTCAATTACTAACAAAGTTTTTGAAGAAAATGAATTACTAACATTCAAATTGAATTATTAACATTCAAAATATATATGGTTACCAAATGAAAGGCAATGAAGAGACAACATTCTGTTCATATCATCTTCTGCCATGTATTAGCAACAATGAATGAATGCTTGAACTGGCAAGAAAACAATTCAAATCTACAATATAAGAAAATTAACTGCTCTAGAAAATACCGATTTGCCCCCCTGCTTGCATGTTGTTCCACGTGGATGTCTTTATAACACTCCATTTCTTTTGCTTCTATGTATAACTTTTTTGTTTGGTCATGTCTCCCCATTTGTTTAATTTACTTCAAACATTCTACAACCACTACTTTTCTCTCCTTGCTTATCTGTATGTCACTAATTCAATTTCTTCTTTCTTTCTCGTCCTTTCTCTCATTCTCTCTCTTCCTTTCCCTCTTTTTCTCTCACGAAGAATTTGTTCTTCTTTCTCTTCCTTCAACTTTACTGCAGATTTGGAGATGAAAACGCGTATCGATGTGAGAGGGTATTGTCGAACTTGCTAGGCGATTCTTTCTCTCTCTCTCTGAAGCAATTTTATCAATGTGGCGAAGAAGTTGGCTGCGGTGTGTCAAACTCTGGGTTGAAGCAATCGTCGGAGGTCGATGAGTTCTTAAGCTCTCGTCGCCTTTGTGAACCGGCATCCACCGTTTGGGTTCTAAATAATCAACACCTGCTGATTCAATGATAGGTTTGATAGCTCTGTTGTTCTAATTTCAGGGTTTTGTTTCTTTAGGTTTTTTGTGCGATCTCATTTTTTCTTTCGGTTTTAAGTTTCTCTTTTTTTTCTTCTTATTTTGATAATGTTTAATCTCATTTTGTTTCAGGAAAAAGTATAAATTCTTTTTGTAGATTTGAATGTTCAATCACTTGACTTTGAACATATTTTTTTATCAGAATGAATGGTATGTTTGGGAATTCGTAATAATAAATTGATTCAATTTATGTAGGTTTCGAGTTCTATAATTGACTTCGAAAATATTGAAGGAATTGGGTCATGAAGCAGAAGTGGTCATAAAGTTTTAATTTTTGCTCAAACCGTTGTTGTATAAGAGGTATTTCGTTGATAAAGTTATGATTCAAGTGAATGAAAAGTTTCAAGCTCTAACATGCTTTTTTTTCTTCTGTTGGTTTTCTTCAGCTACTGTTCTGTTTTGGTAATCATAGTTTTTTTTCTTCTGTATTGTTTTTGCCTTTTTTTTCCTATTTATAGGTTTATGACATGTTGTCTGATTTTAAGTTAGACATTGCTACTGATCACAACTTTGAAGAGCTAGGGTTAGCAAAAACTATAGGTTCAAACATATCACTTGATGAAAAGGGTAAGGTAGTGCACACATCTTTCAATGGAATTTATGAGCAAGAAAAGTTGTGACCGAACAACGTGACAAATGCAGAGCGAAGAGTTTTGTATGATAGGTGTAAATGTGAAGTAAATCTTCTTTTCCATATTTTGTATTCATAAAAATCCTTTGTGTTTCAATGATATTACACCTCTGGAACAACTTTCCCATGCCAATCAGGTCCAACGAAATTCATCCATCTGTCTCCCCTCTGATTTGCTCCTTGGTCTTTATGCCTTTTGGTTGAGCCGCTGAATATTGTTATGATAATAGCCCTAATGGCTTCATCTTGCCAGCTTACCTCCTTGGAAAGAGCTTCAAAAATAATTTTAGGATTTCTTGCATCAACTTGTCGACAATAGTCATAACTTAAGCAGGATGAAGATTGGGATGGATGCTTCATGATATTCTCTTCATCCAAATTAAAGCTTGAAGAAAATCGATTACAAGTTTCCTTTGGAGGCTCCATTGTATATTGAATTGCAGGTTTCTTCAATTTATTGCTGGTAGGAGAGGAGCATATTACTAAGTCAAGGTCTGTGGTTACTGAAGTCACACATGTGGAAGACAATTGAAATTAAAGGTTTTACTACTAATTTGAAGATGTTTACAAGAATACATATTTTAATTTGTTGCTTCATACATTAATTAACATTTTATTTTTGTTGGATAAATAGTTTTGCTTTATATATTGACTTAAATAAGAATTTATTCTCTGATGTTGCTGTGGAATGTGAGTTGCCTTATTTATTTTCCAAATAATGATTATTGATTTTAATTAAAAAAATTATATTAGAAAAACATACATCTAATATTCAAAAAAAAAACTGTACATCTGAAATGAGACATGAAGTTATTGATCAAAATATTGATTATTAACAGGACATGAAGTTATTGATCAAAACTTTTTTTAACGGGACATGAAGTTACTTAATGTTGATTATTTATTTACCAAATAATGACTATTAATTTTAATTAAAAAATCATTAAAAAAATGTACATCTAATATTCAAAAAAACAAAAATAAATGTACATCTAAAACGGGACATGAAATTATTGATCAAAATATTGATTATTAACGGGACATGAAGTTATTGATCAAAATATTTTTTATTTATTAATTATACCTTAAATTATTGTTTTTTCACGGATAATCAAACATTTTTTATTAAAAAATATATATCTAAAACAAATGTGCGTCCCGTACCAGAACCCGTGCGAACGCACGAGTTTGTTACTAGTTAATAGTCAGCAAAATTTGAAAGCAACATACATAAAACCTGTCATATTAGGGACACGAGGCAGGACATCAAGAGATAATTCAACTTAACAAAGGCATTAGGGTCCACAGCAAAATGAACTTTTTATCAGAAATATAAATGCATTGTCAAGAAATGGAGAAACAACTTATATTTATAAGATCTATAGCTCATGTCAACATATAGCTAGTGACTCTAATGACAAATATCATATGCATCAACTTATATTAGAAAATACCAAAGTTAAGCTTCAAAAAAACCTTCTGACTGTACCCATTCCACCAGTTCAAACTGAAATAGCCATCTCCATCAACTTATTCATCTGAGTAAAATTGTTCTTGTGTGTTCAGATCTGGAAAAAATTACACATGAAATGCATCTAACCTAACTCGTCCTCTTACATAGAAATTAAAGTTGCAAGCATTATCCCACTTAACTGAAAGTTGTATTTTGAAATAAACAATGCATTGTACAGACATAAATAAGAAGAGAAAACTATAAACTCATCAAGAATAGAAGTTGAAACTTTAAACTTACTTATGAAACTCTTGATCAACAAAACAGAGAAATATCAGCAAAAAGACACGGTTAAAGACAAAACAGAGAAATATCAGCAAAATTAAAACCCTAAAATTGAAATTCAGAAAAAATTTAAAAATCAAAAGCTATGTTAAAACAGTAATAAATCGCATTTCTCCTACGATGATGGTGATGACGACAGCAATGATGAATCATCAATAGACACGATTTTAATGTTGATTTTTGTGACTCGTTGATTTTATTGATGTATGTGGATTGAGTTACAATTAGTATGGAAGATGAAGAGCCACGTTCGGTTTCGCCCATGATTGGATTGAAAGTGGCTTCTGGTTCGATTCTCGCCGCCGACACCATGAATTTAGGGTTTTTGCGGAAAAGGGAGAGAAGAGAAGACGAAAAGGAGAGAGACCTTGAATTTCCACATTGTTTGGAACAGATGATATTAAGAGGAAAGAAAGAAGGAAGGAAAGAAACACACTTTTTAAAATCTGCTCCCTTGTTTGGTTGCTACTATAAGAAAAGACCACTTTTTTGTGGGTCCCACACAAGAATCCTTTCCTTCCAATAATGAGAAGAAAATCATAGAATAATGAAAAGACAAAAAAAAAAGTTTCTCAACGCACGCCATATGTCTCTTATACACCACGTAAATTTTTATTTTTGCCCCTTGTTTCCGTAGATGCACATCCGAAAGCATCCCATTCTCTGAAAAAATTTGATTCATTTCGTAGATGCATATACGGAAGCGTATAAAATATAGATGTATCTACGTAATAGTCTATTGGCAAAACCCATCAAACCTTTATGTAGATGAAATTTTTTCCCAATTAATTGAGAAATCTTTCAGTAGATGTAACTACGGAAGATTTTTCCCAATTAATTGAGAATTTGGAATTTTCTCAATTAATTTGTAATTTAATTGGAGATTTTCCCAATTAATTGGGAAAATCTCAAATTAATTAAGTTTGATTACATCTACGTAATCGTTTCTCACTATGTTTTAAGGGGTTCCGTAGATACATCTACGGAAGGAAGCAATTTTTTTTAAAAAAAAAAATGTGTTTTCGAAGATGCATTTACAGAAGCACGAGGGTAAATTGGTCAATTCGGTGGTGCGTAAGAAGCGCATGGGGTATGTTAAGAAATTCTCAAAAAAAAAAACCTATACAAATATTAATTTTTATATATATATATATATATATATATATATATATATATATATATATATATATATATATATATATATATTTACTCTTATTTTATTTTTTTATTGTTAAATTTACCTTCTAATATATTTTCACTTTGACTTAATATTTAAATATATTTATAAAAATGAATTAGTACATTTACAACAATATTTCTTTAATAAATTTATTGACAATTTATAATCAAATATAATTTTATATTTTACTTAATAAATTTTTTTTTATTGTTTATAAGAGTATTAATGTCAATGTTTCTTGGATCATGAAAAAGATGATGAGTTATATAGAGGAATTAGAACAGAGTGATTATTGGCACACTGCTGTTCAAACTGGAAAATACATAACCAAGCATATGTATTAAGAACTCAGAGATGAGAAATCTAATACTCCTTGGTATAAACTTTTCTTTTATAATGCTGCGAGACCTAGGGTAAAATTCACCTTATGGATAGCTCTTTGGGATATGTTACCAACAAAGAGTAGGCTGGCTCGGTTTGGAATTGCAACAGATGGAAGCTGTATCTTTTGTAGGAGGGAGGAGTCACAATAGCACCTATTTTTTTCATGTAGCTTCACTGGTGAAATCTGGCAGAAGATTTTGAATTGGATTGGGTTTAATAGAATACCCCAGGGCTGGAACATTGAGAAGGAGTGGGCTATTATAGAAACCTCGAAAAAAAGGTTGGAAACGACTCATCCTCAAAGCTACTATTGCAGAAACAATATATGCTATATGGAATTACGCAATGCTATCATCTTCAAGGATCAAAGCAAGAAGGAAGACCTACAACATAAGATAAAAACTAATGTTGTTATTAGATAACCTAAAACTTTTGATGTGTGTGGTTGTTTTAGTGTTTTGGACTGCCTAGATCCTATAGGATCGGTGTATGCTTCATTGTTTTTGGTTTAGTAATAAAGTATACTTCTATTCAAAAAAAAAGAGTATTAATGTTATTTAGTAATAATTAACACTTTCTTTCCTTCCATATTCAATTTTACCAAACAAATTGAAAATCATCTTACTTTCTACTCATTTTCTTTTTATTTTCTTTCTTTTAACAATCTTTCCATTCACATTCTTTCCCTTCTAATCTTCTAATCCAAACAAAGCATTACGGTTTCTGGATAGAAGAGAAGACGTAAAGAAGAGAGAGAATATAAAGTATCACTTATGGGAAAAATGAATTTAAATTTAGACCAATGAAAAGAAGACACTTGTGACATTATATTTAAAAAGCTCAAAAAGTAAAGGCTTAATTTGTTAGTTACTAAAATGTTTGATCGATAGAATAAATTTTTTTATAGGAAAGGGCACAATAGAAAGTTTGGTCAATGCAATAGTAATGGATAGATAGGAAAGGGCACAATAGAAAGTTTGGTCAATGCAATAGTAATGGGTAGATAGTAGATAAATAGAAGAAGTAGTTGTATCATTGTATGCCTCATGATGAACAAATCCAACCTATGGGAGTTTCAGTCACTAATCCATACGCCTCTTTAAAACTTTTCTTGAAGACTCACACTTAGCATCTTAGCTTGAGTTTTCTTGAACACTTTCTTTTATTTTGATATGTTTTGTCCCCTCTTGCTAAATCTATAATATAAGAAAAGTTGTTGTTCTGGAAATCAAAAAAATACTATTTTGATAGTATAGTCTAAATTAATAATTTGAAAGCAAAAAAAGTCTTTTTTATCCAACTCACTTTTCATTTTCACTTTTTATTACTTTATTATTATTATTATTTCTAATAAATTATTGTTATTATTATTATTATTATTTCTAATAAATTATTAATCAAGATATTTCAATAAATTATTTTTTAATAAAAAGATTATTATGATCATTTCAAATGATTGTTAATTTATATTTAAAATAGTATTTAATTTTTAAAAATTAACTTTTGTAATTGAATATTAATAACGAAGAAATATAATTTAAAATAATTTTTATTTTAAGATACAATATTTTTTAAGAAAATAATAATAGTTTTAGTTAAAAAAATTTTATTTCAATTACATTGAATTTAAAAATATATTTGAAAAGATGTGTTGTTGGATAAAATATAAAAATGTGTGTCAGTCATCATTAACTTTAATTTATATGATTCAAAATACTATTATATTAATATATGTCATTAATGAAGTTTATACAATTAAAATAATGTTTGCACAATTAAATATTAACAAAATTATTTGTTATTGATGTCATTTCATATATATATATATATATATATATATATATATATATATATATATATATATATATATATATATATATATATATATATATATATATATATATATATATATATATATATATATATATATATATATGACATCAATAACAAATAATTTTGTTAATACACTCACACGTGAAAAAGTGTATTACTTATTCAGTTGTAACATACAACTATTATTTATAGTCAAATTTTATTAGTATCAAATTATATTGATTCAGATATTTTTGTAAATGATACCTAAACTAAAATAATATTTGTATACGAAAAAAAATTTATTATTGATTTAAGTATTTTTATATATGAAAAATGGTATTTATGTTCAAAAAATATTTATTCAAAAAAGGTATACGGGAAAAAAACTATTATTGATCTAAATATTTTTATATATGAAAATTTACAATGGATTTAGATATGTTTGTAAACGATACCTAAACATAAATAATATTTATATATGGGAAAAAACTATTAAGGATCTAAATATTTTTATATATGAAAAATGATATTTATGATCCAAAAACATTTTATTTAAAAAAGATATACGGGAAAAAGTTATTATTGATCTAAATATTTTTATATACGAAAATTTACAATTGATTCAAATGTTTTTGTGAATGCTACCTAAACATAAATAATATTTGTATATGGGAAAAATCTATTAATGATCTAAATATTTTTATATATGAAAAATGATATTTGTGATCCAAAAAATTTTGATTCCAAAATGGTATATAGAAAAAAATCTATTATTGATTTAAATATTTTTATATTCAAAAATCTACTATTGATCAAGATATTTTTCTAAATGATACCCAAATATAAATAATATTTGTATACGAGAAAACATCTATTATTAATTTAAATATTTTTAAATACGAAAGATGGTGTTTATATCTAAAAATGATATATGGAAAAAATTATTTATTTAAATATTTTATATACGAAAAAATATATTATTAATTTAAATATTTTTTTAACTTTTATTTAAAATAAATATATTATATAAACAAATACGCGTACCAAACCAGAACTCGTGTGTACATTTTGTTATTGAATTAGTAGAAATTGATATGGATGAATTTGTTGTCGCGCCATAATACAATAAATTCCATGTAACTTCATTAAAGATCGTTCAATACCTTTTTAATCCAAATATTTTGATCCGAGGCAGTAGCTACAACAATATACCAAGGTTTTGCGTAGGATTGACCAACTATATCAATGAAGTTAGTTAATTTCTGTTGCTTGGTCAGTTACGTGTAAGTATGAAATGTTAATTTTGTTTAGATGATGTGTAACACCCCACTTTCCCATCTCGAATATCTATAAATTATAAATACATAAATAATCAGAGTAATACAAGTAAGATGTCACATCTTCTAAAAATCCATAAAAACATCGCTTTATTTAATAAGTCTTCATTAAAATAAATCCAATACCGCAACGGAAATTAAAACGGCTTATTAGTTCTCATGGCACTACGGTCTTAACAAATAAATCATCTCCACCAAACAGGTGGTCCAACAATATTGTCAAAATCAAGATATGTAACGATTAACAAATAACTGAAAGGAAATAAAAAATATAACGCATCCCAAAACTCCCGTGTTACGTATCAGAGCGACTCCTAAGACTCGATCAGGTAACACTTGAAATCCAAGCACTACTCTGGTACCTGGTTATCTGTACTTCCAAAGAAGCACAGATGCAACAACAGAAAAAGGGGTGAGAATTACATTCAATAAATATATGTCGAAATATCACATGCTAGGGAGTAGTATTCACACGACATACAGACAAAAATCACAACAGATTCTCACACCATCAACAACACAACACAACGATATAAGACAAATAACAATCGTTAATGGGAAATGCAATGCGACTATCGACACTACATGCATGTGGTACCAACAAAGCATAAGCCCTCAACGATTGCCATTAATTAGAGGCGATAACAAGGCATAAGCCTTCAATAATGCCAATCCAGGCCAACAACAGGGCATAAGCCCTCAACGACATATGTATGCAATATGGACATCCAATCAACACAAGGCATCATCCTTCAACTCATTGCCGTTAGGCTATTAACTTGTTCAACAACACGCAACGATGATTTCATTTTCTTATAATCAACATTCACAACAACCAACATAAATCTTATCACAACATTCTATGTCCAAAAGTATAACTTTCATAGCCTTCCCATATCTACTTAAGTCTTACTAATCAAGGGAATTCAGAAGGGTACTCATTTTACTCAAGAATCGGAAGAAAATCACGAAAATGGGAAATTCTGCACACCAGCCTTACCATACGCGTACAGCTAGTCCATACGCGTATCCCCCCTTGCCCATACGCGTACCACCAGAACCTGATTTCCACTAAAATTCCTCCCATACGCGTATCACATCTTTGTACGCGTATGGCCTCCTCTCCATACGCGTACCATACGCAAAACACCAGAGACAGGTGTTTGGACGAGACAGGGCTGCGTATCATACGCGTATAGCCCCTGGGCTTGTCCCTCATACGCGTATGACCTCCTCCCATACGCGTATCATACGCAAAGCACCAGCGTGAACCCAAAATTCTACAATCGCACCAGTTTGTTTTCTGCTCGTTTCCATCACTTCCAGTCTGCGATTTCAGGTTCAAAACAACATATTTTCACTTATTAACTCATACCTTTCATCTAGATTCATTAACCTATTATTCTACATTCATTTTACATGATAACAACTCACCTTCTACTCATCACTCTGGACATTTATATTCCAAATTCAACCCCCATGGATGAACACAACAATAACTCAACTGACACAATATGCATAATCAAAATCAGCAACCAAACCATAATTTCTCATAGACTCAACCAGAGATAATATCAATCACCCACAAAAGCAATAACATTCATCAATCAAACATCAAACCAAGGGAAGATTATACACAAATCAATTCCAATTCAATCCTATAGAGGGGAAGGAACTTTCACTACCCTCTCATGTTTTAATCACCATTTAAAGAACCCATTCTCCCCCTTACCTTATATTGAAGCTTGATTTTCCTCAACAATGGTGGAGTTCTTCTACCTCTTGCCCTAGCCTCTTCTCTGAATTTCACGTTCTTCACTAATGTTCACAAATCTCCCTTTTTCCTCTTAGTTCCCTTATTATTTTTATTAAAACATACTAATTATTAAATTACTAATGGGCTTAGTACACACACCCCTCATCTACTAATTACACACTTAGTCTAATTTAATTAAATCACCCTATTATTATATTATAGTTAAGTTAACAAAATTAATATAATAATAACAAAACACCAATTTAAGCACTAAATACACCAATAAATAAGTAATAAAAATAAATATCAAAATCAGGGCGTTACATGAAGCTTCAAGATTGTTAGGGGTTATAATTAGTGATTTTGTTATGATTTTAACAATTAAGTTGGGCGAGTCAGCTGTTGGAATTCAGCTGACTATTTTGGAATTGGTTAGTTATTTGAGAGATTAATTAGGTGAAGGTCCTGCAAGTGTTGATGTTTAGGTGAAATGTTATGGTTAAATGTGTTTGGAGCTGAATGTTTAGCTTGAGTCAAGTTTGATTTGTGAGCTATTTGATCGATTAGATGTTAAAAGTAGAAATCTGAACGTGAGTTGAAAGAGTTTGAGAGTTTGTGAATTGAGAGAGTTTGTGCGTTCAGATAGTAAACATAAAATGAAAAAGGAGAAGAGAGTATGAAACATATTTAATTAAAAATGTGTCTGAAGATACATTTCGGTAAAGTATACATGCGTAGCTACAACAATATACCAAGCTTTTGCGTATGATTGACCAACTATATCTATGAAGTCAGTTAATTTCTGTTGCTTGGTCAGTTACGTGTAAGTATGAAATGTTAATTCTGTTGAGATGAAGCTTCAAGATTGTTAGGGTTATAATTAGTGATTTTGTTATGATTTTAACAATTGAGTTGGGCGAGTCAGCTGTTGGAATTCAACTGACTATTTTGGAATTGGTTAGTTATTTGAGAGATTAATTAGGTGAAGGTCATGCAAGTGTTGATGTTCGGGTGAAATGTTATGGTTAAATGTGTTTGGAGCTGAATGTTTAGCTTGAGTCAAGTTTGATTGTGAGCTATTTGATCGATTAGATGTTGAAAGTAGAAATCTGAACGTGAGTTGAAAGAGTTTGAAAGTTTGTGAATTGAGAGAGTTTGTGCGTTCAGATAGTAAACATAAAATGAAAAAGGAGAACAGAGTATGAAACATATTTGATTAAAAATGTGTCTGAAGATACATTTCGGTAAAGTATACATGCGTAGCTACAACAATATACCAAGCTTTTGCATATGATTGACCAACTATATCTATGAAGTCAGTTAATTTCTGTTGCTTGGTCAATTACGTGTAAGTATGAAATGTTAATTCTGTTGAGATGAAGCTTCAAGATTGTTAGGGTTATAATTAGTGATTTTGTTATGATTTTAACAATTAAGTTGGGCGAGTCAGCTATTGGAATTCAGCTGACTATTTTGGAATTGGTTAGTTATTTGAGAGATTAATTAGGTGAAGGTCATCACTACTAGAAAATTCGCTTTTAGTGACCGAATTAGAGACCGAAAATGCTTAAAAATCGGTCACTAAAATGTTTAGCGACCGATTTAGTGACCATTATATTTCGGTTGAAAAAGTGCTAGTCGCTAAGCATCTGCGACGAATTTAGTGACCGAAATTTAGAGACCGAATTTGTGACCGAATTCAGTGACCGATTTAGAGACCGATTTTAGTAGTCTTTTTCATAAAATAAAATCAAAAGTTGTGATACCTAGGAATCGAACTTGTGACCTCCGCATATTTTAAGAAGAACTTACCACTACACCACTTTACATCTATTGTTATATTTTATATTTAAACATATATACATATAGTTTTTTACAAATATATTATATGTTAAAACAATAAAAAATATGAAAATTTAATTAAAAATTAAAAATTGAAAGAGAATTAAAATCTTTAAAAAAATGGAAAGGAAATAATAATATAATAAAGAGGATTAAAAATAAAAAAACAAAACAAAAAATATTAGTGACCGAAATTTCGGTCTCTAATTTATATATATAAATTAAATTGCATAAAAAAATATTTTTTGTGACCGATTTAGTGACCTCTTTAAATTTGCTCATGAATATCAAATTTTGGTGGCTAATTCGGTCACTACAGTGACTGAAATTTCGGTCACTAAATTTTGGTCTCTAAATCGGTGGCTAATGTATTTTAGTGACCGATTTAGTGACCTATTAAAATTTGCTCATGAATATCATATTTCGGTGGCTAATTCGGTCACTATAGTGACCAAAATTTTTTGGTCACTAAATCGGTCACTAAAAGCGAATTTTCTAGTAGTGCATGCAAGTGTTGATGTTTGGGGTGAAATGTTATGGTTAAATGTGTTTGGAGCTGAATGTTTAGCTTGAGTCAAGTTTGATTGTGAGTTATTTGATCGATTAGATGTTGAAAGTAGAAATCTGAACGTGAGTTGAAAGAGTTTGAGAGTTTGTGAATTGAGAGAGTTTGTGCGTTCTGATATTAAACATAAAATGAAAAAGGAGAAGAGAGTATGAAACATATTTGATTAAAAATGCGTCTGAAGATACATTTCAGTAAAGTATACAAAGATATATTTCTATATTATTATAACCTTAAGGTGTGATTCAAAAATAAATAAATTGTGTATAAACGAGACGTGTTTAGAAATGCATTTATGTGTGCGTGTGTGATCTAGCGGTGAAACGTTTGGGTTCTGAGAGTGTGCCCCTCTCAAGGTCTCAGGTTCGAAGCCCGTGCATTTCTGATTGTTAAAAATAATTTTAATTTTCAAGAAGGTGAATGAGCAATATATATTTAGGAGGTTAAATTCCTCTCCATTTCTTTATATCTCAATTTTCTCCGTTACTATAGTCATATTTAAGAGATATGACATATAATTAATATTTATGTGACTTTATTCACGTATAACTATAGTAATAGAGTCCTGTTTCTTTTAGGAAGTGGTTTAGTATTTAAGATGGAAAATACAATTTCATTGGCCTTTTGAAAAATGCATGGTCACTTGAATTAATAGTAACTCTATTGTTATACTCGGACCACTTAGATTTGACACTGAATTTTACTATTGGATAAATCAAACAATTGAATATCTTTAGAAATATTGCTTCCACAGCCTACAATTAAATATATGGATCTCTTGGAATACCTGTTGTGGTACCACCCATGGACCATGCATGGTATTTTAGAATATTTCCTGTCAAGCATACATGAGAATCTTTATAATAAGCCAATGGATGATTACTAAATGTGAAACTTACATAGTAACATTCCGTTTATTAATCACTGTTATTTTGTCACACAAATTATATTTTAAAATAATTGTTATTTTTATTTCTATATATAAACCTAATTATTATAGTAAATTTAAAAAAAGGGTAAAATTCACTCACAAGAATTTCAAGAGGGAAGAACACAAAAGGGATATACTACACAATCACAACCCAAAAGATCCTTTTTCACCTTTCACCTAATGCTTTCCAACTACTACTACAACATGTCACCTCAACACTCTCTTCATTCACAGTACAAAAAACCAAAAAACGGAAACTAACACCAATAGCCAGTCATTTCATATCCTCTCTTGGGTGCCTTATTGTTTGTTTGAAGAAACAATGAAATGAAATGAACGATCACAATTCAAAAACAAAACCCAAGTGGACCCCACAACCCCAATCACCATGCTAAACTCACTTCTGAACTGTACTCACACGTAGCATCCGCAATTTTCATTGTCCCTCCGCCCAGATAACGCCATTCTTCACCGTACATTACATAATAATCAAACCAAATACTAATTTTCTTCTAATCATTACGATTTTATTCAATTATTAAATCGTTTTATTCTTTCAAGAAATTAATGCGAGTCATTTTTTACTCTGTATGTCATCAGTCATCACACTTCTCTTGCCTCATTCTACTCAAATTTTTTTTATTTTAGAAATTCTAGATCTCTTCTTCTTCTCGGAATATAAACCCTAAGCTGATAGAAGAAGATGGTTTATACAATCTCAGGAATTCGATTTCCCGCTGTTCCTTCTCTGCACAAATCCACCTTACGCGACGATCGCAGAGCTTCATCTCACTCTTTTTTTCTCAAGAAGAACTCGTCATCATTATCTCGTAATGAACCTATCTCGTTTTTCGATGCCGTTACGGTTTTTGAGTTCGACTTGCTTGCTATTTCTGCATACTTGCTTGATTAATGCTTTTTTGTTTTTTTGATTGTTGAAATAACATGCATCGGTGGAAACTTGTTTGAATTCGTTTTGATTTTTGTTTATTAGCGAATGGTAACTTAAGCGAAGCTGAATCGTGGAATTCTGTGGATACTGATCGATTTTGTTGGTAGAACTGGTTTTGATTCTGTTTTAGTAGGTATTGGTAAGTTCCACGAATCTGAAGCGTGAATTTCTGTTAGTCCAGTTGAATTGACTAGGTAGGACTGGTTTTGACTCCATTTTAGTAGTGGTTGGTAATTTAAGTGAATCTGTAGCAAGCCATTCTGTTAGTACTGCTGGTAATAAGCGAATGTGAAGCACGCTATTCTGTTAGTACTGTTGGTAATTTAAGCGAATCTGAAGCACACGGTTCTGTTAGTACTGTTGAATTGACTAGGTAGGACTGGTTTTGACTCCATTTTAGTAGTGGTTAGTAACTTGAGCGGAACTGAGGCATGAGATTCTGGTGATTTGATGGATTTCATGATCTTTTCTGCTTAATGAATTTGGCTTAATTTTGTTTTTGTGCATTTGGATGCGCAGTGTTATTAGCTACTATGCTACAATTGTTCTCTAGGATTCACCCACAAAAACTTATTATTTTTTTGCAATGCATGGAAAGTATTATGATGATGTTAGATGTTTTTTTTAGCACAGTATATGCCTTTTCTGCTGGGAAACTTGCATTAGCTATGAATAAGTTTACAGAATTTTTTAAATATGTTTTTAAATATTAGTTGGAAGGTTTTCTGAAAAGTTTGTAGTTGGTTGGCATTATTTCACTTTTTTATTGTTTATTGAGAATATCGATTAAATGATTGATTCTTAACTATGCAGTTTGATGTTGAAAAAGGAAATAGTAGTGTGATCATTAGCTGTCAATATTTAATGTGATCAATGATCAGTTTAATTTACTTATACACCAATGCAGTAATGCTGAAAATAGAATAGGCAAAGATTGTGGTATATAAATTTTATTCCTAATGAAATAAAGTACAATCTAGTTTGCATGTGGCACTAACAATTTATGGCTTCTTTCAGGGACCTCACTCTATGCAAAGTTTTCACGTGATTCTGAAACCAAATCTTCCACAATTGCTGAATCTGATAAAGTACTTATTCCTGAAGATCAAGATAACTCTGTAACCTTGACAGATCAACTTGAAAATCCTGTTATAACCTCAGAGGATGCACAGGTGTTTTCTCCTTCTCGATGTGGAATATGTTTATATCAATAATTTCACATGCTGCCCAGTCACATGCCTTTCACTGCCTAGGGACTGTGGCATTCATTTGGAGAATGTGATACTGTGAGGCATTTTAAGTGATAATGTGGTGCAATATACTTGAGTTTCAGCATAGCGTTTATTAGTTGAATGCATCTATAAGCAATATAGATTCTAGAGGATGGAGAAAAAACACGTTAAGAGTCTTTATTACTATAAATCACCCAAAAAGTAAAGTGCAGATGCCGGGTTTAACAAATGAAATGTTGACAGCTGTTTTTCCTGGTCATCACTGCATATTTGTGTGCATACTGCTGATCTTTGATTCAAAGGATCTTTAATTAAAATTCTCTCAGAATTCGGGTTGGACCTAACTCAACCCATGGCTACTTCAAGTAAGTTGCTATCTTAGTCCTGCATGGAGACTGAGCAGCCTCATTGTATTGTTAGTTTTCTTCAAATGTAGAGCTAGAAGATTCCCTATCCTCCTCATTGTTGTACTTCATTTGAAAGATTATGTGAATTAGCTGAACTACATGATATACTTGTTGTGACTATTGTGAATTAATTGTCACATTTGAAAGATTATGTGACTCTTCAGAATAAGTTACTACTCCATCCGGCTCAGATGGATGTCATATTTGGGTTGTGTGCGCTATAGTTCATAAGATAATGAATAATTGAATTGATTTCAAGGGTAAAATTAGTATCATTTACTAAAATAACATTCTTTCTTAATTCTACTCTGTATTTCCATAGGTTAGTAGCATGCCTAAAGATGTATTTGATTTTTTTATTTTGTTTGCAATGTATGTTTATTACTTATTACTGATATCAGAAAATGTATTTTGCAGAAATCATAATTTTCTTTCAATGTTCTTAGCCGAATGCATATTTTGTCTTTTCAGAATTCGGAGGATTTAACCATGAAAGGTGGAAATAAATACAATCTTGATGAAGCTGTTAGCAATTATAGAGAGGTTGGAGACGGGAAAGATTCTGTTGTGTCATCATCACTTGTAGATGTTAACACCGACACTCAAACCAAGAAGACATCAATTGATTCAGACAAGAAAGTAAAAGTGGATAAACCTAAGATCATTCCTCCACCCGGTACTGGGCAGAAAATATATGAGATTGATCCACTTTTGCAAGCTCACCGTCAGCATCTTGATTTCCGGTAAGCTAATCTCAATATAAGTGAAGCAAGTACTTGATTTTTTGTATGAAATAACAAATGCAAAGCATTGGAAGTTCAACTAGCCGTGGAAGTTTATAATTGGGCTATCTTGGACTCTTGCAGAGATCTGTCATTTTAATATTCAATTCAAGAGTTTGACTAAAATGAGATTATTTTAGTTCATTACATGTGGCTCAGAAATTGCAAATGGATTTCACATGAATCACATCAGAATGTAATTGTATTGCTTCCTTTGTGTTGTGTAGTTTTGCCAAAAAAACATAGCGGCAATGTTCCATTAAGTCATATTTTCAAACTGTTTTCATTCATTGCATGAGCTGTGTAATTGGACAGAGCCGAGTTACGTTGTTGGTCCACCATTATTGTTGTGAGTTATGTAATGGTGCTCACTAGAATAGCATTTGAAGGGCTTAAAGTAATTAATTGGCCATGGGTACCTGGAACAACCCATAATGACCTGACAAATAAAAAGGCAAGATTTTTGGGCTCCAGCCCTGCTTGCCTACCCAAAATACAGGGCCAGTTTGCCTGACTATCGTAATTCCTTACCAATGCTATCATGATAATTTAATATGCTGTATACCTTACCAGTCCAAAATCCAGAAAACAAACTAATTATTCAATTTTCTGCTCCACAATTATTTGATTAACATTTTTGTTCGCATGTCAGCTGTGTTTCCCCTACTAATTTTGTGCTTTTAGTGCTCAACACTGAAACAAAAGCTTGATTTTCGCTGAAATATATTTAATCCTCAAATCACAGTTATGGACAATACAAAAGACTTCGGGAGGAAATTGACAAATATGAAGGTGGTCTTGATGCATTTTCGCGTGGGTACGAAAAGTTAGGCTTCATACGCAGGTATTATGGTACATTTATTTTGGTCAATCAATCTTCCCCTACTCCAGTGTAACATTTTCTGTATCATAAGTTACTTATGACTTCATCATAAGATGATTTTTGCTAAGTCTATTAAACATATCTGTTGAATGAGAAAAAGTGAGACAGACATATGGTGAAATCGGGTCTTTCAAACACCACATAGGTTTCATTATATAGACTAAGCAACAAATCAAAATGCAATGTACACATTAATTACAATAGAACACGCTAGAGCATAAGAGAATATGCTATTTCTATATTTACAGAATATACTATTTAATTTAAATATCAAAACTCTCCCTCAAGTTGGAGCGTATAAATCAATTGCGCCAAACTTGCTTCATGTATAATTTATTCTTAGGGCTTAACAAGGATTTTGTAAAAGCATCCGCCAGCTGATCATTTGAATTGACAAAACCCATGACAATGTCGCCTGATTGAATCTTCTCTTTGACAAAATGACAATCCATCTCATTATGTTTGGACCTCTCATGAAAAATTGCATTTGAGGCAATACGCAATGCAACTTGATTATTGATTATCACAGATTATTGTCACCAGTCTTGCCTCTTCAAACACGTCTTCTTGGGCTGAGTTTTGGACCCAGTAGCAAAAATTATTTTTAGTGATTTAAATAGAAACCCTAACCCTAAACTTAATCGCTCGCGTAAACAAACACGAGTTCAAAATCATAGTATTTCTCAACTTTTCTTACACTCTTCCTCCCACATGTAAACTTACACCGTCTTCCGGCTTTTTTTATTTTTTATAATTTTAGTAATTTAATAGTGTAAGGTTTGATAGTCAAACAGTAAATGTGCCTAAAAAAGGAAATTAGTGCGTGCATGCTTTAATTTCCACTTGATTGATATGCTCTTTAATGACTACACACATCTACTTGCAGTGCTACGGGCATTACTTACAGAGAGTGGGCGCCTGGAGCTAAGGTATACTTCCTTTTAATTATTGTTATTAACCCTGGTTCTAGTTTTTGGGTTCAAATTGTTTTGTAGAGTTCGAAAGCATGAATACAACACAGCATATGGCGATATACTAGATTTTAAAATTATAGGCATGATAGTATAACATGTTGATACCTAAAGACAAATCCCAAGTCAAAAGAGAGAATGAAAGTGTCATTAAAGACATAATAAATTCCTATAATTTATTATCTAATTATCGTGGTTTTCCCTTTTATTAGTAGAAGGGGTGCCTGGACATTGCAGTTAATACCATATTACTGGAAGGTCATAGGTTTGAGTTGTGAAATCAACCTCTTGCAAATGCAAGGTATGGCTTCTAAAATAGATTTGCAACAGATCTGACCATGCCTTGGACCCCTACTGCTATGGTGGGAGCTGTATAATACTTGTTTTCCCTATTCTCATTTCACCATTTGTATAGGTTATTGGTGTATGAGTTCACAAAATTGAAGTGCAAAGATATAAAATGCATTTAAGAGTATTTGAAGTGCTCACTAGGTGTCCAACATGGGAATGACGACTATTTTGAAGTATCTATGCTTTCTTGGCAAAGTCACCAAGATTTTTTATATAGATATAAGTTCTGCTTCAATCAACGTGCATTATAATCAATGTTTGCACATACCTAATAGTTATTTAGGAATTAATAGAGTTCTCTTAGTAATTACTCCCTGCATCTCAAATTATGAGACGTTTTTGGCATTTCACACAAATTAAGATACTTAATTAGTTTTGTATGGGAAGACAAATTAAGTATGACTTTACAATAATTCCCTTCATTCATTACATAGGAAAGAGAAATTAAAAGAGTTGAAAGAAGGAATAGTAATAAATATTAGAGGGTATATTAAGAAAAAATTATTAATTTTGTGTTGGAATTGTAAAGTGACTTATAATTTAAAATTTTTATTTTGCGTTGGAATTGTAAAGTGACTTATAATTTGGGATAAATTTTTGTTGCAAAGCGTCTTATAAGTTGGGACAGAGGGAGTAGTAGATTGAAGGAAATATGCTCCATCAAAATTTGTTTTATTTACATGGTTAAATTCATACTTTTATTTGATTTACAACTGCAATCATAGACTACAGTTACTGTTTTATTTGGATAGAAAACAAAAAGGCATTCTATTGGAAAGATAGAATTCAGGATATTGTATTTTTTTAAGCAGTTGCCTTTACCCCTTCCTTCAACTTCCTTTTGCATTTCTATCATTATATATTTTCAAACAAAGCTTGGAGACAATATGGTTTTGAATATCGTGTATGTAACTTGTCTTTAAACTTCAAAGCAATTCATTTAATCAATCACAGTATGACTGAAATTGTTTCCTCTGCAACCATTATGGATACCATTGATTGCTTCTTCAGTCAGCAGCATTAGTTGGAGATTTCAACAATTGGAATCCAAATGCAGATGTAATGACAAAGGTATGTAATTCTTAATTTCTCTTTGAAGTTTAAGTGCGTTCACTAAAAAGTCCTTTGTTTTCATCTTCCTCATATTTTTCACCATCGATTTGACTTTGACCTAGAATCTCACCTCTTCTCCTCCTTATTATGTTCCTACTCATTCTTAGTGTAAAGTTGAATTGGATAAATATACTTCATTTATTGTGACCTAGAATCTGTATTTGTTTGAGATCTATGATTCACGGGGGACAGTAATAATTAGACCATTTTGATGTCTATTTTAAAACTTTTTTAATGTAGATGTGATTGTTTCAACTTTCAACCTAATCCAAATTTTAAGAGAATTCTTATCGATGGACAGATGTGATTGTGATAAATCTGACAGACGCCTAGTCTTGGATATTGGACATCCTAAGATTTAATTGACAAATGTATTGATTTTGGAAATTTTAAAATGTTCTTGTTTTGTCAAACAGGACGCTTTTGGTGTATGGGAGATCTTCTTGCCAAACAATGCCGATGGTTCACCACCAATTCCTCATGGTTCTCGAGTCAAGGTAATTTTTCTCCTGAAAATAATTTATTTTGAGGAGTTTGAAGATCTACACTATGTCCATATGGTCATTGGTTATAGCGGTGTTGTCGATTTTGGATTGCAGAAAACAACAGTTTGTTCAAATTTCACTAGTTTACTACACTAAGTTATAATCTTTCTTTTTATTTTCTTTATAGTTGGTATTTTGAGTTTTTTTTTAATACTGAATTGTATTATAGTACAAATTATGAAGACTTTCCAAATATGTGATCTATCTTTGTCTTCATCTTTGGTTTTTATGTGTAAAACGTTTCTTTTATTACTAGGACATATCTTATCCTTGCCTTATGTAGATTGTAAATTTCTTTCTCTTATTATATGTTTTTTATCCTACAAAAGCAAATAAGGACATCGATTTTTCCAGGACCAAGTGTGTTAAACGTCTTTGGATGTCTTGAACTAAGCCTATGAATATATTTCTGAAATGTAAACTAAATATTTCGTTAATATATATATTTGTAGATCCACATGGATACTCCCTCTGGGATCAAGGACTCAATTCCTGCTTGGATCAAATTCTCTGTTCAGGCTCCTGGTGAAATTCCATATAATGGAATATACTATGATCCCCCAGAGGAGGTAAGATTCTACATTTCTTCCATGCAGGTTAAGCATGGAAAAAATGATTACCAATATAAATATCTCTTTCCTCCCTACATATGTCATGGGATAGAATTGTTATTACGGCATTTCTCTGGTTATCTATTTATGGTAGTTTCAAGGGAACTTTTATATAAATGGCATACAATGTGGTTGACTGCTTTATAGTATTTTCAGAAGTCATACACTCAGACCTTTTTCCATTAAATTTTTATATTGCAAAGATTCATTATCGTCCCCTTCAAAGAAAATATGTATATAATCTCTGCTTCTTCCTTAATTATGATTTAAAACTAAAACAAACTAGACAAAGCTGCAACATTTTGATAACTACGCTTTGCAACTGCCAGATTGCAGAACACTATGGAAGTAGTTTTGTTAAGATATCTGTATATTAAATTAATGTAAATATTTGTTGGTACAGTATACCAGCTATCTTCACAACATCTGAGAACAGATCTTAGGTGCTATTCAATATATTATGACATGTGTTAATTACTTAATTGTTGACTTCTACATATCATTTGATTTTTCTGTCATGCACTATTGTTGTGGTTTTTATTTTTCTCTTTTTACAGGAAAAATATGTCTTCAAACATCCACAGCCAAAACGACCACAGTCAATTAGAATATATGAGTCACACATTGGAATGAGTAGCCCGGTGCGTACTTTTTTGCTTTCTCTAATTTGATGTCAATAAGTGATTATTTTCTTTTCCCTTTCTTGGCTGCCTTATTGGGAAGTCAATGATCTATTAAATCAGAAGCGATGGTTATTGTTTATCAGCACTAGCAAAATGTCAAAGACTGATTTTTTTTTTTGCCAACCCAAGCAACTTCATGGGTTCATGGCAGCACTATGCCCTTAGCTGACCGTAGGTATAGCCCCATTGTTTGACATTCGACATACTCTCTCACCTCTTGGGACATGTTCATCTGTCCCGGAAGCTTCCACCCAGAATCATTACTATCAAATTTATTAACGGGACATACTGCTCTAGAGAAAATATCATACTTGAAACATAACCCCTCATCCCTTTCACTTCCTTAGAAGCGACAATATTAAACTTGCAAGGTAGCAACATAGTGATTTCTCCCCGATTGCCTACAAATGGAATCGAATTTACTTGCACTACTAAGTAGATAGACACCACAACAAAACTAAATTTTATATCCTTGGGCAAGTGTGACTTAGCTGGTCTAATGACATTCAGAGGATTCCATTCTTATTTAGTGGTTCTCAAAACAAAAGTTACTCTATTTAGAAATGTCAAGCTGCAAATAGTTACTTGTTTTGAAATTCCATAGTTTATCTTTGTCATGAAATGTCTATTCAGAGCTAGAGTTTTTTCTGTTACTAATCATGCTTTGAACCATGTGGTGCAGGAGCCAAAAATCAACACATATGCTAATTTTAGAGATGATGTACTTCCTCGCATTAAAAAACTTGGCTATAATGCTGTCCAGATTATGGCTATCCAAGAACATTCTTATTACGCTAGTTTTGGGTAATTCTTCTGGAATGCCTATCCAGTGTTATCATTAATCATAAAAATTTCCCCCCTCCCAAATTGCCGATAGTTCCAATGTTATTTAAAGAATAACAGGCCATTTATGTTCTAAATTTCTTGTTTCTTAGTGCACTATTGTCTCCCCCCTAAAATTAATGGCCTGACTTTAAAAAGATTGTTCTGCATGACACAGGTACCATGTTACTAATTTCTTTGCACCTAGCAGTCGGTTTGGAACTCCAGAAGATCTTAAGTCTCTGATAGACAGAGCCCATGAGCTAGGCTTGCTTGTTCTGATGGATATTGTACATAGGTAATGTTTATGCCTTACACTAAATATTCTTTTTGTTTTTCTGGAAATATCTTGATAAGTATCTAAAAACTTGAAGAACCCTCCTGTAAAAGCTAGCTATCAAGGGGGATGGCCAAGCAACTAAACATATCATACTACTTGTTGTGGGACTTAAGCACCTAAAAACATCGAAGTCCCTATCATAGCACTGGCCCTGAGAGTCTTCCTCCTGGCAGAAGTACTCTATGATACTTTACTCAACCTTCCTGTTAGTCTCTCTGTAGGTAGCCCTTTCCAAGCCACTGACAACCATCCCTGTTAGTCCCTCTGTAGGTATCCCTTTTCAAGCCACTGACAAACATCCCTGTTAGTCCCTCTGTAGGTAGCCCTTTCCAAGCCACTGACAACCATCTCTGATACAAATCAATAAAACTAATCTGAAATCAATATAGTTACTGAATAATACTTCTGCTTTATTTAATCAATCTCTGGGAATGCTCTTCCAACAAAGTAGTTTCAGGGAAATAGAACATACAATAATTAGAGAAGAAAGTAAAATGGTAACCACAAGGAACTACCCTAGGAGTTAGAGACCCTAGTCTCTCCTAACCAACCAAGCTACAGAAAACCGAATGATTCCTACTTTACTTTCCCTTCATCCCCAATTTGTAATTTTACTTAATTAACAAGTCCACCCCAGGCCCATATAAATTTGCGGGCTTCCTCCTAGAATAAGTCTTCACAATTGGAGCCCTATTAGTAAAATATCTGTAGTTCTTATTTTTCAACTGAATCATCAGCCATCAGTGCATGAATGATATAGTACATGCAAGATCTTATTGATGGTATTTAATCTGCCGCTTAGACCTGATTATCAGTATCTGATTAATGTAGCCATGCCTCAAATAATACATTGGATGGCCTGAACATGTTTGATGGAACTGATGGTCATTACTTCCATCCTGGTTCACGGGGTTATCATTGGATGTGGGATTCTCGCCTTTTTAACTATGGAAGCTGGGAAGTAAGTGCTATTCCCTGAGTTCACTGACATTGTTCTGAATATATTTTTCAATCATGATTCTTCTATACCCTTCTGGTTGATAGTGACTTAATTTCTTAATTAGGTACTAAGGTATCTACTTTCAAATGCAAGATGGTGGCTGGATGAATATAAGTTTGATGGGTTTCGATTTGACGGTGTCACATCAATGATGTACACTCATCATGGACTGCAGGTACATTTTGGTTGGTTTCTTTCGTCTAGTCTTTAAGTTTACGGTATTCTAAGATAACCTGGCTGCATTTGTACTTGGTCATTGTGGATTATAGTATTTCCAAGAGAAGAAGAAAGGGTTGCAATTTTAAATACCATTTTGTATTATTATCAGCTTAGAGTATCTAGTAATAATGCACTTCTATCCTGACCAAACAAGGGTTTAACTGTGTAACTGACTCTGCTGAGTCAGCAGCAGCTCCTAAGCTAGATATAAATACCTTCTCTCTAGATTCTCAAAGCAAGAATTTAGTTGCAACAGATTTCAGTTCAATATGAAGAAATATTTTCCCTGTTTCTCTCTACATTCATACTATGCTTTCGATTTCTATAATAGTATTAGAACATTGCAGAGAATTGGGTAACCTTATTGTTTTATAGTCCTGTTTGTTTTCTTACGCTCATTTGTTGTAGATCTGTCCCCCTGTAGCACTTATTTCCTCCCTAAATTTTTTCCTTCAAACAATTTTTTTTCTGAATGATAATTTTACAGCTTGATCGGTCTACAGAAATGCACCAGTACATGATAACCATGAACATAACTGGCTTAATAATTGAAATTTTTTTCAATGGTAGAGTTGACAATTTAGGTTCTCCCTTACCAGCTTTCACTCCACTCTTCACATTAACGTGTGTCTAAGTAGCCTACATTTAATTTTGGTAAATAAAACTATGTGAATAGGATAACAAGGGGTTCTCCATCCCATAGACAGATCTCATAAACAAACTTGGGATATACAGTATATGATACATTGTAAAGGACGATTGCAATTAGCACCAATACAGGAAACTGAACTTCTATATATTTTAAACAATTGATTTTGCATTGTAAATGATTTCCATAATTTTTATGATAGAATATAATCTAAATCCAGCTAACTGTAGAAAATTATCTAGGCCCCTTACTTACAACAATGCTAACTCTGATACAAATAGATACCTCAACACAGATAAGGAGATAGGAAAGGACTAACAGAAGTAGATAAAGAAAAATAAGAAAAGGAAACAATGTCAAAATGTATTATGGTTGTGATTATCCTTTGAAGAAAAGTGTTCCATTTCCATCAAATATAGGATTCTTTCTGTTCTCAATTGTTTATTTTTTTACTTAGAAGGATTATTGAATCTTGCTGTAGGTAACTTTTACCGGAAATTACGAGGAGTATTTTGGTTTAGCAACTGATGTTGAGGCTGTGGTTTACATGATGCTTGTTAATGATCTCATTCATGGGCTCTTCCCTGAAGCTGTTTCAATTGGTGAAGACGTATGCCCTCCTCTCAAGTTTTATGCTAATTCAGTTATATTTCATTTAAATTGTATTAGGAGTTGAGTAACTGTGATCTCATAAATTTTATTGTCTCTCCATGCTTAATTTTCTAAAGGGCTCAGTAACAGTTGTAAAGCACAAAAGATAATATGGTGTTTGAACACCATCTAATTAAGTCAATTAAAACTGGAAGTCGTAGTTACAACTTTCTTTTCATTTCCAGGTAAGTGGAATGCCAACATTCTGTCTTCCAACGCAAGATGGTGGGATTGGCTTTAACTACCGCTTGCATATGGCTGTTGCAGACAAGTGGATTGAGCTTCTTAAGTAATCTTTTATTCTTACTCTGGAGTGCAAATACAGTATATTACGTTTTCTTTCAAATAATCCTGTTTGTGGATGGCTAGATTATAAATATAACACATTTGTGTAAAATGGACTTCTTTGTTATATAATTTTCTATCTTTATATCAAATCATGAAAGACCCACGACATGGTGCAGCAGAGAATGATAGACTCTAAATGGACTTGTTAATGTAATAATCATGGATAACGTTTAGGTTAAAACCAATGTGAATGAGTGATGCAGAATAGAAACACATTAAATTTTTCTATTAGGATTTATTTAGTTTTTTTAATGTAATTATGACTTGTTAGAATTATGTCTTTCGTTAGACTTGTAGTTTTTCTAGGGTTTTTTTTTATCATCATCTTTAGGTTACAAATATTAAATTCGCTTTTGGTGTCTTATGATATTCAACCTTTTTGCATAATTTTGTTGTATTTAAGGTGGCATGTTAGTATTCCTTCAATGTTCAGAGGCCGGTAGTGTGTTACCTAATTCTTTGAATCCAGAGAGATACAACATCTTCTGTAACTCAACATTGCAATTATAAAAAACTGTCAGTTGTAAAAAAAGAAATCATGTTTAATTTCAGCCATATCGTTTTTCACGTAGGAAACAAGATGAAGAATGGAGAATGGGTGATATAGTCCACACACTGACAAACAGAAGGTGGCTGGAAAATTGTGTGGTTTATGCTGAAAGTCATGACCAGGCCTTGGTTGGTGATAAGACACTAGCATTTTGGTTGATGGACAAGGTGCGTAGCTCTTAAATACTCCATTTTTTATTTTAAGTCGCATTGGAAAAACAATTGTACCAAATTATATGACGTTTTATAATACCAATGAATCATTTATGTTATTTTTTTCTTCATTTCCCTTAAGTATTTATTATTCTCTCTCTTTTTAATTCTTTCAATTTATCTTTCCCATATAACTAATGAAGGACAATTTTGTAAAAAAATTTATAATCTCTCTTTTCCATACAACAATGATGACATTTCTTAATATGGAAAAATGACTTGTATATTATAAAACAGAGGGATTAGTGTTTCTCAATTATGCTAGAAGACCTTATTCTGGATCAAAGCTATCTCTTTTTCTTACTGAAGAGTTGGGGAGTTGAGTTTCTCCATTTGAAATTGCCTGCTGCTGTAATGTTATTTTTTGTAGCATATAGATCAAATTTTCTTGACAATTATATATGTTTGTGGAAACTTCTCAATGAGTGTTGTTGCAACTTAGGAATCCGTTGATTCTCTCGCTGTTTCTTGAATTCCTTTGGTTCTTAATTAGTTTCTGTCAAATCATTAAGGATGTTTGCTTTTGTTTAATAAATGGGAATTTCCGTAGTTTGTCATTGGACATTTACATTTTACTTATGCTCTGTTGGCTGCTTCAGGATATGTATGACTTCATGGCTTTAGACAGGCCATCTACTCCTCTAATAGATCGCGGTATAGCATTACACAAAATGATTAGGCTTATTACTATGAGCCTTGGTGGTGAAGGGTATTTGAATTTTATGGGGAATGAATTCGGCCATCCTGGTAACTATATTTGACTTAATTCTTTTTGAGAAGTTGTTGGGTTTGGTGTTACCAAATCAACGATACCTTAAGTTTGATCATTTATTATTGTTCTATTCAGAGTGGATCGATTTTCCAAGAGGTGAGCAACATCTTCCTAATGGAAAAATAGTTCCTGGGAATAACAACAGTTATGATAAATGCAGGCGTAGATTTGACTTGGTAAGTTTCTGGTTCCTCCATTCACAACTTGAATAATTACTACTTTATATTCCGACGATTGTTGAGATAGACTGCTATTTTGTCAAAGAGATGATCGAATCAAGCAACATCGTCACAAGCTTTGTCAATTTCAATAATCAATTGGCCCACATTATTACAATATCCTTGCGAGGTCCTAGAATTAGTTATATATGTAGCAAGCTTGGGGCACTAATTTATATGCTCCAACTTGAAGGGGACTCTTGATATTTAAATTAAATAGTATATCATGTAAATATAGGAATAACATATTCTATTGCATTTAATGTTGTAGTCGTAGATCGTATATTGAGCCATTATATTGAAACTTCCATGGTGTAGTTGAAACTTCAAACACAGTTTTACCATATGTCTCTCATTTTTTCTTATTCAATAATAATGAAAATCATCTTCTTTGTTGCTTAATCAGGGCGATGCAGATTATCTAAGATATCGTGGAATGCAAGAATTTGATCGAGCTATGCAGCATCTAGAAGAGAAATATGGTGTAAGATTTCAATTTTTGTCATCCACTTCTTTATTTGCCAACGAAATACCTAATAAAAATTTCTTTGGCATCTTCTTGTGATTTGATGTTTGTTGCTCATCATTAGATTTTGAGATAACATGTAGGAAGTTGGTTTTGAATAAAAGTTAGACACTTTTATGAAAGCAGACTTAATTTCTTGTTATTTCAAGACAAGCTCTACCTGCAATGTTATGCATTTTATCTTTAACTTTTTTAATCAAGAGTACAAATAGTATCTAACCTAGTATTGTTATCACTAATGGGTGTGCGGTTAATAATTTTTTTGGTTTTTAATATCTAAACAGTTGAGGAAATTAACTTTACCTACCTTTGATGCAGTTCATGACTTCTGAGCACCAATATATTTCACGTAAAAATGAAGGTGACAGAGTTATAATCTTCGAAAGAGACAACCTGGTCTTTGTCTTCAATTTTCACTGGAACAGTTATTCAGATTACAAGGTTGGCTGTTTAAAGCCAGGGAAATATAAGGTAATATCTATCAATTATTAGTCTGGCAAGACTAAAGTTGTAACAAGAAAAGTCCTTTATAACAATGTCAAAACTAAGACATGTTATTTTATCCTAAGAAACATGCTTTTCTTCACATGTCTGGTTAGTCTCCTAACCCTGACCCCAATCCAGGAAAGTGCCACATTTGGATTAAGTAATTCCAAATTTCCAATTACAAAATCCTCAACGGAATCAATTTTAATCTTCTTTCTTAATCGTGGATGTATATCATTATTAAATTCTTTTGCTCTAGAGAGCATATCTTCTTTTGATACAAGACTTCTACTACTGATTATACTTTTCTTTTCTGTTCAAATATTTAGGAATATGTTTAACCTTGTTTGGGTGGATTGTGCTTTTCCTTTTTTCAGATTGTCTTGGATTCAGATGATACCTTGTTTGGTGGCTTCAATAGGCTCAATCATACTGCTGAGTACTTTACCTCTGTAAGAGGCTTCTTTAAACTTTTTCGTGTGTGAACGTGCTCAAGTGTGTTGTTGTGTTAAATTCTGTGTTTCTATATTGCTTTATCATTTTATTTTTCTTTACATTCTTGTGCTCATGTTTTTACGCATTGGACTCTCACAGTGAAATTAACAAACTATTTGAATTCTCTTGGATGATTTTACAGGAAGGATGGTATGATGACCGACCTCGATCTTTTCTCGTTTATGCGCCTTCTAGAACAGCGGTGGTGTATGCCCTTGTGGATAAAGAGGAATCAGAGCCAATTGAGCTGTCGGTTGGAGTTGAGTCAGAGCCAATTGAGCTGTCAGTTGAAGTTGAATC
The DNA here is from genome assembly GCF_029867415.1 of Vicia villosa. Taxonomy (NCBI): domain Eukaryota; kingdom Viridiplantae; phylum Streptophyta; class Magnoliopsida; order Fabales; family Fabaceae; genus Vicia; species Vicia villosa. The sequence continues at coordinate 164,401,872 of NC_081185.1, forward strand.
AGAGCCAATTCAACAGTCAGTTGAAGTTGAATCAGAGACAATTCAACAGTCAGTTGAAGCTGAACCATGATGACAAGTTTCTGGGAAGAATATATCAATTTCATAATGACATGGATGCAATCAAGTCAAAACTAGCAATCAACTTATATGGTGATTAGAGCAAGCTCTGAAACTGCAAGGCTGAACTCAACCAAAATATGTGGAGCCCTTATGTTAACATTAATCTTTAGTGGGGCAGCAAACCAACGTTGAAGTGTTTCTACACGTGGCTTGCTAGGTCAATTATGTATAGCACGTCAAGCTTTTTGTTTTTACTTAGGGTTTTAATATGCAGAAGTTGCATGGCGTGTGAATGTGAAACAACAAAAGTACGGTCCACAAACCTCAGATCCTCCGTTTCTGTAGACATAAATCTTATCTAGACATAAGTGCACGGACATTAATTAAACCCTGGAAAATTTTGCGGGAGACCTTATATATGATATCTCCTTTCAGAGTTAAAAGTTGAGTCATAGCAATAGAGCCGTGCTGATGAAATAATTGTAACACGGTAAAAATAATAATTGCCTTAGTATAAAATATAACTGGTGGAAGCTTTGCCTCCATTTTCCATGTGTGTAAAAGTAATAATAATAGAAAAATAATAATGATCATAAAGAATAATTGTTATGCACACTTAGGGGTAAAATATTTTACACGAGTTATATATCTCAGTCATTCACAAGTATTATTTTATATGATTAAAAAAAGGTCAAAAATTTATAAAATTTAATGGTTATGATTTTCTAACAGTATAAATTTTACACTTCTTTACACCCGTTTATAAATTAAATTAATAATAATAATAATAATAATAATAATAATAATAATAATAATAATAAACTCATTTATATATAATGTACTTTTTTCATCTAATAAAGTGGCAAAATTCAACTATATTTAATGTTATTGTTTTAAAATATCTATCACTAATTCTTCTAAAACAAATTTAATGCGATGGTTATTGTGATGAATAGTAATTAAAACTTTTACATACATGTCCATCTTCACAAGCATCCACACAAGGTTCTAGACCCTCCAAATATCTTGGAACCCACCTATAAAAATGAAGGTAAATGTAAAGTCAATGTATACATTTTTTTTAACGTATTTCCCTTTGCCTTGAATAAGTCATTGCCTTGAAAATCAAAGTATTTACATATACTACATCGGACAAAACACCAAATATTTACTAACGATTCACCATCTTATTTAAACAAACAAGTCTGACATCACTCATCTCAAGTCTACACCAAATCATTGATGTCGTTTATGAGAATGAATTTAAACGGTATTTTACTTTATTCACCTCACACTAAGATGGTACGCACTGGTAGAAACACTTCTCATTGTGCACTCATAGGCAAAATTTCAACTACGATGGAGGAAGACCCACGTTTTGCTCTCCCATGAACAACCTGTAAATGATCCAATTGATGGAATGTCATCTACCCAATTAATCTAAAGCGCGTGGTGGGAGATTATGTCTGATCTCTTGTCTTCATTAGGGATTCACTCCCTTCAGACGAGAGTTGTTGCTTTCTCTCGAGGAAGACCCTCATAAAGATTTGTTTCTTGAGAACTCGCTAGCCTACAAGAGACTTTCAATGCCATTGTATTATAATCAGACGATCAACAACTATCCAAATCACCACATGCACATCCTTATCAAAATATCGGCGACAGGGAACAAAATTTTGTTTGTGTTGGTAGATCAAGGAAGTTCATGTGATATCATGCACAGTGAAATATACAATAACGTAGCCCTATAACCGACACTACCACCATACCGCCGGGGGGATCTCCAAGACTTCGATAGAACCAACACAAGACATTTGGGTTACCTTAAATTTCTTGTGATGTTTATGGTTGAAGAAGAGAGAAGAATCATTAAAATAAAATTTCTAGTTATTGAATACAAATTTATCTATAATTGTATCCTATGAAGGCCGACATTGGCAACCTTATGTTTTGTCTCCTCAACCATTCATCTATAGATGAAATTACATACCACGACAAACTATGTACATGTTTCCTGGTTCTCATAGACAAACAACACTCATCTAAAGAGAGTTTTCTCCTTGGTGAGAATCCCAAGGAACCAAGGGATTTGGATACTTGGACCAAAAAACTGCCTTTTAGCAAAGTCACGGGGGACGAAGACATACTTGTAGCTGCAAAGAGGAAAGTAGCAAGACCATAACCACTCAAATATTTCATCGAAATCTTTGACGACCCATGGAAATTCATCAAAATTGGGGTTGGCCTAACCAAATTTCTGCAGGAGAAATTAACGAAGTGCCTACGAAGAAATCATGATATATTTGCATGTTCGTCGAAGGAGATGTTAGGGCCTCTCTCGAGGTGGAATTCCACACTCTAGCACTTCAAGATAATGTTCCATATGTGATGCAGTGTATAAGGAAACAATCACTAGAGATGGTTGAGGCGGTCAAAAGGATCATCAAGGAACTCTTAAAAGTCGGATTCATAACTAAGGAAAAGTATACAACGCGGATTTCTAACATAGTTTTAGTGTGGAAGTAAAACAATAAGTGACGCATGTCATGGATTACCCTAGCTTAAATAGAGCATGTATGAAACACAGTCATTTACTCATAAATACCGAAAACTTATTGATAGTTCGTAAGGAATCAAGCTTCTATCTTTTATGGATGTGTACTCTGGGAATAAACAAATCTCAGCGGACCCCTTTAACTGCAACAAAACAACATCCATGACATATGCATGAAACTTCTCTTAAGAAGCCATGCCCTTTGGCCATAAAAGTGCAGGTGCAACTTACTAGAAGATAATGAGTAAGGTCTTCGAGGACCAAATAAGGGATATGTTGAATTTTTACATGGGCGATATGATCCTCAAGTCCAAGGAAAAGGAAAAGCATAAACCCATTCATAGGCCATATACAAGGAAGTTAGAAAGTGTGACACATAGTTAAACCCTGGACAATGTACTTTTGAGGTAAGATCCGAGAAGGTTCTAAGATACTATCTCATAGAAAGAGGGGGATATAGGTTAATCTAGACCAATATTAGTTTGTGTTCAACATGATGGTCCCACGAACAAAACATAAAGGCATTCAACCATTGAATGACATGTTGACAGCTTTATCATGGTCCATCTTTAGGTCTACCGTGCATTTTATTTTTATATGTTGTTGAGGAAAGAAACTGCTTGAGTGGACACCGTAGTGCAAAACTGCATTCATCAAGCTCAAAAAGTGTTATCATGGACACCCATGTTGGTACAACCTATTGACGGGCATATGATTTTCGTCTATCTCAAAAAGTGTTATCATGGACACCCATGTTGGTTCTTGAGCTTAGTAGGTGTAAAAAGCTCTGATTATAGGTTCTTGAGCTTAGTCTGTGTAAAAGCTCTAGATGTTGGTTCCTGAGCAAAGAATGTGTAAAAGCTTTTTTTGGTGTTAAAGATTTGTGGGTTGATCCTATAAAAAAGCTCAAGTATGATTTTTAGTAGAACTCTGAAGAGGAAACTCATGTAAATATTTGGTACATTCTCTAAATCCCTTATCTTTGTAATTGTTTATGTCATTTATGATGCATATCTCTCTTCTTCTCCATCTTTTTTCTATAGTTTCACTTGCATATCTTTGGTTGTTTATCAAATAAAATATAATTGCTTTAAAGACCAAAGTTTTTGTTTTTGTTTTTGAATTTCAAACAACACTATTAACTTCTCTCTTGTGTTTGGAGTCACTTTGTCAATATCGTATAGGAAAACAACCATGTTCTTACATTGTAGGTCGCTGTAAGATTCGAGTTCCCCACATCCAACAACCAGGAAGAGTATAAAACTTGCTTAGCTAGTCTACAAATGGAATTCGAGATTGGAGCAGAAGAGGTAGTAATCAAGTATGACTCACAGTTAGTCACATCATAAGTCAAAAGTGAATACCAGGCCAAAGACATGCTCATGCAGTACTACTTAATGATGGTAAAAATCTTCATGGTAATGTTCCATAAAGCAGAGATCCATCACATCCAAGAGAAAAAATACAAAGGGGGTGACGAACGTGTTTACATTGGTCCAATTAGAGTTTGGATCCTTGATAAGAGGAAAGCTCGATTAATTCCACAACTTCAGAGAATGTTAGATCGATATCACAAGATCAACAAAAATGAAGAATAAGGTTTCCCTAAGAAGAGAACCATGGGGAATCGGGAATATAGAAGTTCTACCTTAAGAAAACACCTAATCAAGGTGAGTGATTTAAGCAAGATCATTAGATAAATAAAAATGTGTTCAAATATTTCCTTCTGCCTTAAATAAGTCAATGATTTAAACATCAGAGTATTTACATATACTACCCCTGACAACGGACCAAGCAATAAATATTTACCAATTTCCAAAACTCGTCATGTTACCTAGACAAACAAAATTGACATCAACCAAATCCTCACCATATCAAAGGTAATGATGAATTACATTATCATGAATTCGTTATTGATAATGACACACTAATGAAGCAAGTGAGGAGTAGGATGAGCTAGACTAGTGAAAAAGAGAGCGTAGGATGTAGAATCAAAACTAGAAAATACAATATATTTTTTTAAATGTGCACTTTTGGTTTTGTACATGATCGGTTTTGCCACGTCAATAAAATCTACTTAGAATTTTATTGGTGACTAAAATCGCATTTTTGATAAACCTAAAGACCCAAAATCATGCATTTGATAAACTTGAAAAGTCAACAAGCCTTTTTCATCTTATTAACCTTTCTATGTGAAAACAATAACGCGTATTTATTTTAGTCACGTCATTGTCATAATAATAATAAAACAAAAAATTGTCAGATTCATAAGGCAAACTTTTGATACGACAAAATGCATCTTAGGACGTGAGAATGAAATTCAAGAAGATAATCAAGGATAATGAAATACTAGTATTGATGAATCAATGATCCCTTCCTTTCCCAACAACAAGTCAACAACAAACATATGTCATAAAATTGATACAACAAAACGTGTTTCGTGGTCCAACAATTCCCCAAAAAAAGAACACAAGTTACTAATAAAAAGCACCAACCACTAAACTTAGGTACTAATGTAGCTGGTCTCAGAAGCAGCAGAAGAACGTGGCAATTGATGTAAAACACTAGTAGGTGAAGAAGTTGAAGTAGATGATGATCTTAGTGCCTCAGCTAGTGGTCCTCCTCCCATTGATGAACTCACTTGATTACTTGAATTCCATCCTCCAACCCAATTCAATTGAATTTGTTGTTGCTGCTGATCAGTTTCTAGGCCCACATTCACATTTCTAGGACATGGTTCTTCAGCATAGCCAGTAGACAATTTCAATGACACATCTGAAGATGAAGTAGTGTTGTTGTTGTTATTTCCTGGCATTGATATTGAAAGACATGTGGAGGATGACCCACCTTTGTCAGACTCTTGCAGTGATCTCGGCCAATCGTCGAAGAAATGCCTTAGCATTTGCCCACCTGATCTTCCATCCCCACCCACATGATCTTCGCTTTCAAATAATCTCTTCTCTTCATTATTGGTCCCAGATGAACTACACATGGCCCATATATGAGACATCATAAATATCAAACAAGGACATCATAGTAAACAAAATTTCTCTTCATTATACATGGTAAGAGAGTTGTTGTAAAGTGTCTATTACGTAATCAACTTAATTGATAGTTGTGCACGCATTTAACTACACATATGCAGGTTAACCCGCAACATCCACTAAACTAAACAACTATACAAAAACCAATTTGTAAGGTGAATGATGACCCACATATAGTTACTAATTTGTACTAGGCTTCTTAATTGTGGTCATGAGACAAATGGATGGCATGATTGATGATTTACTAAAAATAGTTTTAGAAAGAAACGGTTGGGATTATTTGTGGCAATCCAAAGCTTCATTATTTGCAAAGCATGAGACATATTGGCCATGCTCCCTCATAAGGGATCCGTATCCTAGTTAGGTATCAGTCATAAGTCTTGTCAAATGCTAAACCAATTTTATATATTATCTCCTTTCATATTTGTTATGCATCACATTCAAACTTGCTTTATGTAGGTCAATGAAACCATCTTAAAAACAAAGAAAATAACAATTTTTCAATCAATTCATGCCCCACTAAATTAAATAACATTCACACACAAATACAAACAATCACTCACCTCTAGTAATTTCTCATTAGGATATTAGGATATACTAACCAAAGAGAGAGAAGAGAAGAAGATTACCTTTCATTGAGGTGAAGAATATTGAAAGGAGATTTGATTGAGGAACTAGCAAGAGGCTGTGAAGAAATAGTGGAAGAAGCATTGAAAGATGTACCACCAGCACCGGCACTAGTTGGTGTGGGAAGTTCCACAGGCTTTCTTGAACGGTTTCTACCACGATGCATGTGTCTTTCACAGTACTTTTGTCCGGCCACCACATCCCTCGAGCACCGCCATTTTTTACCGTCGGTTCTCCGGCAACGACCGGGTTCTGGATCCATTGCTCCTCTTCCCCAATACCCCGTTTGCAACACTAATACAAACAAACAAAAAAAACATTCTCAAAAAGTTCTTGGGGGGATATTCAATAATATCACAAGACATTAAACAAGTTTTGTTTTGTTTTGTTTTGAAGTATGTGAAATGGAAAATCGTGCAAAGATTTGAGATAGTACTAGTAGTATGAAACTTACAAGCTGTAGGATGATAATGTTGAAGAGGGTGATGAAGAAAATAAGGAGATGAATGGAGAAGACTTTTCTTGATAGGTTGAAGAAGTTCAGGAGGAACAGAAGCACCAACCAACATGTACCTGAATATCAAAGCCTGTAACTCAAGTTCTTGCCACTGAGACAAGCTAAAATGGCTTCCCATTCCTAATAAAGAGAAGAAAGAAAAAAAAGTAAGTAGAAAAGTAGTAGTAACTTTGAGAGAAAACTTGAAATGAAGTAACTAACACGTTAAGTAAACTCTAAAAAAAACTTGCTTACTAGGAAATGATCTGTTGGAAGAAGGTGATAATGTGGAATCTGACAAGTTGGTGGTAACTTTAGTGTTGTTGGGTTGAGGTACAAAGAAAGGAAGTGCAGGTGCGGCTACAGGAGGAACAGAAGATTGTTGTTGATGAGATTCTGCATGTTGAAGAGCAAGTTTTGGCATCTTTGTAGAATGTTGTTGTTCTTCTGACTCATGCTGGTTTCTCCATTGTTTCAGATGAAAGTCCATGGAGAGAGAGAGAGAGAGAAAAAGAGAGAGAGTGTGCAAAGTTTGTTTGTGTAGGAAATTAACTCGGTTAGGTGACAGTGTTTGTGTTGGATGTGTAAAAACCAAGTATTGTATGTAAAAAGCTTTTTGTACACCTTACTTTATATCTTTGACAGATACCTCTAAATTTTTTTTTCCACACCCTTATTTTTTTTCTACATATTTAAAATTTTAGACTATAGTGTAAAGAGAGAGAGAAACTGAGAGAGAGGGTTCTGACAGAAAAGCCTGCAAAATTTGTCTTTGAAGGGAGTGGGGAAGGGTAAGAGCACTTGAGAAAAGACAGTGAGACAAGACAGTTGAGAGAGAAAAAAACAATAAAAAAATGAAAAAGATAGTGAGAGATGAAAGAACCTGCGGTATTTGTCTTTGTGCATATGCTTGGGAAATACCACTCTCCAGTGAAATAGTAGCAGAAAACAAACAGCATGGGGTTTGTAATAAAATATAGTTATATAATAATTAAGTTTACTGCTATAGCAGCATCTAGTATTAAAGTCTATGTATATAGCAGCAGTTTCACAGTACTAGTAGTACTAGTATAGTATAGTAGAGTATGATAATAATATTATTTTTATAGTATTTAAATTTGTCTTTTGGTGTGTATTTTGAAGGAAATACTAAAAAAGTGGAGTTTGATTTTTCTGTTTTTGTGTTTGGATGAATCTGTGTTTTGCAGAGTGCAGATATATTGTTGCAGAGAGATGAAGACTGACAAATGGAGGTTTGATCCGACAATTGAGTTCTATTTTCAGTATCTGAGAAAGATTATGAGACCATTTTTCGTTATTTTGTTTCTTCTGTCTTTCAGAGTGGGAAGAGGTTTATGCTAATATTAAATTTTTTTTTAGCGATAATACATTGAAAAATGAGTATAAGGGTACTCAAATCCGAATACAAATCAGACCCAAGTTAATAGTTACCGGTAAAATACAGGGCATAGAGTATCATTCGTAAAAATTACCCAAATAAGAAGAATGACAACCAACATTAATCCATTTTCAGGACAAGAACTTAATAACCGATAAACATTCTTCAAAATTTAATGCGCTATCTTTGAAAATAATGGCATTACGCATTAACCAAATATTTCACGTCGTTGTCAACCACCAAATGATGTAAACAAGATTCTGGTCTCTCTTATCTTTCACCTTCTTGTAACTCGAGAAAAAACAAGATAGCTCATACTAGTATATGTTTAATGAAACTTTGTCACCTATCCAATTACTAATAGCGCACCAAATACTCATAAAAGATAATCTTTTGTTTTCAAATCCTCATTGCATAGAATACGGAAAACATCCCTAACACCACCCCCAATTCCTCTCCTTGCTGTGAGATCTCCTGTACGGAGTGTGTTTAACTTTGCTCATCTTGACTTTGAGTATGAATGGAGCTAAGAAACAAATAATTTGAAATGTGTGTCATGACAAGAAACATGTGTTTAGGCAGGGATATAAAGATGTTATGACATACTCTCTCAATTTTTATTTATAAGCAAATTTTAACTTTTTACATTTATTGAATAAATGATGTATTTAGTCTTTATATCATTCAAATACAACATTTATTCAATGAATCTAAAAACTCAAAATTTGCTTATAAATAGGAATAGAAAGAGTAGTAAAAGATATCCTACTTAAAAGTCAAAAAGCATACTTAAGCATGGTATCAAAGTATTTGTTCTAGGCTAAAACAAAGGTAATTAGGAAAATATTATTCTTAGTCACAGGGTTTCCTAATCCTTAGTCATAGGTCATGAGAAATATTATTCTTTAGATCACTCATATGTTTATAAAGTGAGGTTCCATAAAATATGTATAAGTTTTTCATCTTAGCAAGAGTATTCAAATCATGGCATAGAAGGTGTCATATTTGGTGGATAAATTTTAATTCTTTATTCAACACAAGGTTTTCTAGGATGCGTTTTAGGTGTGACACAAGATATTTTTCAAGATGTCTAATGAGGGTATTTAAGCAAAACAAGATTTCACGTTTATTTTTTGTTTTTTAGACATAATTACTATTAGTTTTTGGGAATTAGAAATAATAGATGAATAGAGTTACCATAGTTAACTGACAAAAATAAACTTATATTATTTGAAGGGAAAAGTCATCACAATAAGAAAAAGAAATACAACAAATAAGAAGGAAATGAAGGCATAAAAACTTTTTAGTTTATCTTATCATCTTCGCTAGAGGCTAATGGTGAGATGAGGTTTTTCCTAGCCATTTTCTCGATGAGCAAATCAATATTTTCATTCAATTTTCTTTGCTCTTCAAGGATGTCAGTGTTGGACCTAGATGGAGGAGTGTTACTTCTTTCTCTTCCTCTTGGTTGTTGGACCATAAATTCTCCTTGTTGAATTGTGAAGCCCATTTTGCTTATTGTAGCTTGTCCTATCTTTATGTGCTCAAAGATAGGTTTTTCCTCTCTAAAGGGAGAGCCAGTGTGTTGTAGGATTTTGGCAATGAATTTAGCATATGGCAAGATGTTGTTCTTTCTTTTTCTCTCTAGAATATGAGCAAGAACTGCATCTGTATAATTTTTGGGAATTTGATTGTGAAGGAACCAGATAACAGGTATGTCTGATCTTGAAACATTGTTATAGTTTTATTTTCTAGGAAACAAGATTCAGCCTATGGTGTAGTCTACTAACCTAATGTTTGGTTGAATGACTCCTACAATGAATGGAGAAGGGAAGGAGGAGGTACAATTTGTTAGGAAGAAGTGAGCAATAGTATTGAGATTAAGTTTTGGCTTAAATGAACCTTTGGTCCCTGTAAGTTAGCGAGTTTTTAATTTTCGTCCCTGTAAATTTTTTTTCTGGGTCTGAGTCCCTATATTTCACTTTCGCGTTTGTTTTAGTCCCTAAAATCAAAATCCGCAGGAAAATTCGCAGGAAAACCTACAGATTTTCCTGCGGATTTTGGCTTTAGGGACTAAAGCGCAAGCAAAAAATAAGATATAGGGACTCATACCAACAAAAAAAACTTACAGGGACGAAAATCAAAAACTCGCTAACTTACAGGGACCAATGGTGCATTTAAGCCTTAAGTTTATTACCTTCGTATTTTGATCATATTCTTCCTCTATGTAGGGTAGGTTGTAAGTGTTTGCAAAATCCTCAAGAGAGAGGACAACAGTATGAAGAAAACCGTTGTGTGGAGTTGCAACATAGTGTTGGTTTGACCATTTTAGGTGCATCCTTTGTTTAAAACGGTTCTGGAGGTGGTTTCAAATACGTTGGTTTCGGATAGGCAATATTTTTTAGTTACTCTTTGATGTGCAATTTCATGATGTCATTAGCTTTCATGAATCTCTCTTGGATCACTTATCACTCGGTCATGATATATATGTTTGCTTTATCACCCTTCATCAAAACGAAACTTTTTTCCAGTGAGTGCAAACTTCATCTATACGTATTGGTTTTTCAATATTCATCTTCTTTGAAACTAAACAATTGCATGGAAGACCGTACATCTTCATAAGATTACATCCACACTTTGAGCTATCTAAACTTGTTTTATCGGCTCATTTTTCTTCGTGAAAAATAAAAATCCAATGATGGTAATGGCAAAGATGGTTTGCTAATGTGAGCACTCTTGAAAACACTTTTCTGAGATTTTGGAGTTGGAGGATTCGTAAAATGTGAGTCGACATGTTCATAGTATGAAGGAGACCGTAGTGTAGATTTGTCACTTTGGGTTGGTTTGACTTTTTTAGGATCACCCTTTGTTTTAAATGGTTCTGACGGTGGTTTCAAATTCGTTGTTTCTAGATAGACAATCTTTTTCAGTTGCTTTTTGATGTGAAATTTCATGATGTCATTAGCTTTCATGAATCTTTCTTGGATCGCTTACCACTCGATCATGATAGATAGGTTTGATTTATCATTCTTCATAACACCATCATCATCAAAATAGAGCTTTTTCTAGTAAGTGCAAACTTCATCCATACGTATTGGTTTTCAATATTCATCTTCTTTGAATTAAACAATCACGTGGAAGACCATACATTTTCCTAAGTGTACATCAACACTTTGAGCTATCTGAACATGTTTTATCTGCTCGTTGGGATTCGTGAAAAATAAAATCCAATGACGCCCCAGATATGTTGCCAATTAATTATGAATAAAAGATGTTGTTCTTAAATTGGTGTTCTAACACAGTAATGCTCTCACCAAAATATGGATGTATCTCATTGTGTTGGTTTTGGAGCATTTGATTCACGGAATCCCAATCTTGACAAAAAAATCACATATACTGTTTCCCAATCAATTCTTCCGTCTAGCATGTGCATGTTCAACTCTATTAGTTGTTGTATTGTTAATGTGTCGAACTTGATCGGTTCAGGCACAAAGAATTTTCTCTTTAATCTGATCCAAAATAGTGTCATCAATATATTTCAGCAAATTTAGATATCTCGCACACATATTCCTACAATGTATTACAAATTCGACAAATAATTCTTTCATGGAAGAATTTATTATATCATTTCATGCATATATTATATTTTCCACTCTGCACCAGGTTTGACCATTTTTCCATCTTCAGGTTTGACATGTTTGATGCCAACTGCAAGTTTTACTCCACTTCTCACATTTTTGGTTATGTGATACTTACAAAGTAATAATGACGATGTAGGAAACACCGTTGCAACCGAATTCATCAATGTGGCGTCGTGGTCAGTGATTATTACATGTGGCACGTTTCTTGGTCCTTTAACATAGTCTTGCACATTTCCAAAGTCAATGTAATATTGTCCTCTTTTTCGGATTCCAAAAATGTAAAACTGACTGAAAAAGTCATCTTCGTAGAAGTAACACCAACAATTTATAGGAGTGGAAGTTTATAGTTGTTTGTTTTGTATGTTGAATCAATTATGAGTACGGTGGGAAAAGTTTTGAACAAATTGATGGAAACAAAATGACTCCAAAATATATCTCGAACTGTGACTTTATCCTCACAAACTCTATACCTAGAAACATATTTGTCATCTTTCAAAAGGTTCAACAGTTGTTGTATCTCAAATCTTGATCCTTTTACTGACTTGTTGTTTCGAGCATGTGTGTTATATATTTGCTTGATATTTGAAACATTTAGAGGACTTTTCTGTTTCAAAGAAATGAGTATGTTTTTAGGCGCCACCATATTTAATGGCATGTCCGAAACAAGTTCCCTTTACTTTGGAACAATGCGACATACAATGAGATGACGGACTAACTTGTCAATCAAGGCATGATTATGTATATAAAAAATCACATTAAATTTCCATGTTTAATCCTCCATAAGGTATCCGCGTAATTTAAACAGACATTCACATTTTCTTGATTCAGTGTCTTCTCGTTTCAATTTCCAGATTTCGTCAATATAGCCCCCGTGTAGTCCATATTCCATTTTTCAATGACTGAGCAGTCCAGCTGAATTTTTATTTTATTTTTGATTTAATTTGTAAGTGTCGCGTGGAATTCATTTAATTTTTTAAAATTTTACTTTGTTCTATTAATTTTTTATTTATTATTTTCTTTTATGTTTTCTTAAATTATTTTTATTAATATTTTTTAAAAATAATTTGTTTAAATTACCAAAATATTACATTTAGGTCTAAACCCATTTATATTTCAATAACTGCCCACTTATGAATATCCAGTGAAAAGAACAGACATGAAGCGTTTATGTTATTTTAAAAAACTCAATTGAAAAATCAAAAGGCCTTTGCTTTTATACACTCGTTCAATTTGTGAAAATGATTTGTCGTACCATATAGCAATTCTCTATTTTTAATTCATAAGTATATATGTTTGATTGGTATATACACACTAATTCTATTTTTTTATCAAACGATGTAGGATCAAAAGTGTAGTAAATGTTGCTATTATAAGAGTATATTATTTACTCGTATGAATATATTTTACAGAGATTTACATCAGTATATATAACTATAATACATGATGATAATTGAATGGAAATAGCTAGAATGATGCCTAAATTATAGCTACTGTTTGTTAACTACTTGACAGAATCAAATGCTAATAATAACCAATAACTCTCATTTAATTATTTGATGACCAATTCAAATTATTTCTTTCATTGGTCCATTACGCCCCCTCAAGATGAAGGTTCCATCAACGACCTTTATCTTGGACATGAGTTCAGTGAACTTTGTTGTGGGAAGTGGTTTAGTGAGTAAATCTGCCAGCTGATCCTTGGTAGACACATGTGTTACGATGAGCTTGTTAGTTTGAACCTGTTCTCTGACAAAATGATAATCTAAAGATATATGTTTCATTCATGAGTGAAGTACAGGATTGGAACAAAGGTATGTGGCACCCACATTGTCACACAATAGTCGTGGAGGGTCATGTATGGGTATTCTAAGTTCATGCAGTAAGTTTTGGAGCCACATGATCTCAGTGGTGGCGGTAGCAACTGCACGATATTCAGCCTCAGTAGATGACCGTGCTACAGTTCTTTGTTTTCTTGAGAGCCACGAAATTGGGTTGCCTCCGAAGAAAATGATATAGGCTGAGGTAGACGTGCGATCATCATTGTTCCCACCCCAATCTGCATCAGAGTATGCTAACAAGTTATTTGCAGCAGTTTTGTGTAGCATGAGACCATGATTAATGGTTTGTTTGATGTACCGAAGGATGCGTTTCAAGTGCTGTAGGTGAAGGGAGGTTGGTTTATGCATAAATTGGGACAACTTATTGATGCAGTATGATAAGTCTGGACGAGTAAGATTAAGATACTGAAGTCCTCCGATAATTCTACGAAACTCCGTTGCATCGGTGGATGATGTACCATCGTGAAGTTGTAGCACTGCTGTGGAGGAAAGTGGTGTGGGAGATGGTTTCGCCCCCTCCATGTCAAACTTTTGTAAGAGGTCACGAATGTACCGGTGTTGAGAGAGAAAAATTCCAGAGCTTGTTGGTATGATTTCAATGCCCAGAAAGTAGTGAGGTTGTCCCATATTTTTCAACGAAAATCGTTGAGATAGTGCCTTGATGAAGCTTTGAAGGAATGTAGAGTTGTTACCGATGAGCAGCAAGTCATCTACATAGACTAGAAAGTAAGCCTTGGTATCACCCGAGTGATAAATGAACAAGGATGGATCACTTTTGCTTGTTTGAAATCCATATGCAATAATAAATTCCTTCAGTGAGTCATGCCATGCTCTTGGTGCTTGACGTAGGCCATAGATGGCCTTGTGAAGTTTACATACATAGTCGGGATGTGTTGTATCTTTCATACCTGGCGGTTGGTCCATGAAGACCTCTTCCGTAAGAGCTCCTTGTAAGAACGCATTGTTCACATCTAGTTGGTGCATTGACCACTGATGAGAGATTGCTAAGGTAAGAATAATCTTAATTGTTTGTGGGCGAACAACTGGTGCGAATGTCTCCTTGAAGTCAATGCCAGGACATTGTGTGAAACCCTTGGCAACAAGACGTGCCTTGTAGCGAGCAATGGAACCATCACTATTTCTCTTGATACGAAATAACCATCTACATCCAACAATGTTTTGCCCTGCCTTAGGTGGTACGAGTGAGAATGTGCCATTTCTTATTAAGGCTTCAAATTCATCTGCAATTGCCTGACGCCAATGGGCATGTTTCATTGCCTCACGGATGTTTGAAGGTTCCAAATTCTCAGGTAGAGGGTGTTTTGATGCAGTGTACATCCTTTTTGGCTTGAATATATTATTTTTCGACCTTGTGATGATTTGGTTTGTTTCAGTAGTAGGGGCTGTAGAGGTATTAGGAGTGACAGTAGGTGTAGTAACAATATTAGGTGGATGAGTATCATTACCTGACATTGTATTTGAAGCCAAGAGATCCTCCTCTTCATGGGGCATAGCGTGTGACTCAAGTGGTGGTTGTTGAAGGATAGGTATGATGGTATGAGGGGGCTGTGGTATGTTGGGTATGCTTAGAGATGGTGGTGGTGTAGATTTGACAAGTTGGTTGTATGGGAAAATGTGGTCAAAAAATTTGACATGCCTAGAGGTGTATATTTTGTGATTTGTTGGGTCAAGACATAAATAACTATATTGTGATTCTGCATATCCTAAGAATATGCAAGGTTGAGATCGGGATTGAAGTTTATTTGAGACATAAGGTCGCAGCCAAGGAAAACAAAGGCATCCAAAGGAATGAAGATGTGATGTTGTTGGGTTTTTCTTGTGTAAGACTTGATATGGTGATTTCATGTTGAGGATAGGAGTTGGTAACCTATTGATTAGGTACACTGCTGTCTTGAACGCAAAGGACCAGTATTCGGGTGGTAGGTTTGACATATTTAGTAAGGCTCTTCCAGTTTCAACTACATGTCTGTGTCTCCTTTCAGCTGGAGCATTGAGTTCAGGTGTGTGTGGTGCTGTGGTGAAATGGGATATGCCATGTGTGTGGAGAAATGATTTTAGTTTGATGAATTCTCCTCCATTATCAGAGTGCAATGAAATGATTTTTTCTTTGAAGTAGTTTTCAGCAAGATTTTTGAATGTGGGAAATAACTTGGAGACATCAGATTTATTTCTTAACGGATAGAGCCATACATATTTGGTGAAGTGATCAACAAGAAGTAAATAATAGGAGAAACCATCTAAAGACTTAATGTGGGCTGGACCCCATACATCAGTATATATAAGTTCTAATGGTTTTTGTGTTTTGATACTGGAAATGGAAAAAGGTAATTTGTGACTCTTAACACTATTACATGATAGACAAGGTTGTTGGTGGCTCTTTATTTTGTGAGATGGTAGGAGATGTCTCAGTATGCGATCAGATGGATGCCCCAGTATGTGATGCCATGGTGGAGGAGTATGTGTGGTTGTGACAAATGCCTGTGGTAATGATGATGGATGGGGCATGTGGTAGAGTCCATTGCTATGCTGCCCTTTTAGAAGAGGTTCTCTTGTCTTCAAATCCTTTATCAAGAAATGATCAGAAAAAAATTCAATGGAAATTGGATTAGTGTGACATAGAGATGAAACAGACAGTAGTTTTTGAGTAATTTTAGGCACATGTAAAACATTTGAAAGATGAAATGATTGAGAGGGAGTTTTTAAAATAATTTTACCAATGTTAGAGATGGTGTGTCCAGATCCATCACCAACCAGAAGCTGATCTGAACCTGTGTAAGGTTGAGACAAGTGCAGGTTGTCCAACTCATTTGTTATATGATGGGAAGCCCCTGAGTCTAGGATCCAATCTGCTGCACCTGAAGGCATGGCCCTAGTATGAAGAGCAGTAGGTGGTTGATGCTTTGGAGGGTAGCCATGCAATTTGTAGCAGACCTTGGCAGTATGGCCTGGTTTGTCACAAAATTGACACACTACACGCCTTGAGAAGCCCGGTGATGTTGATCTGGACATTGTGTGATTGTGGTACTGTTTTGGTGTTTTGTTGTAGAATTGTTTCCCTTTGTGTGCAGTGTTTGCAGTGGCAATGAGAGGAGTTTCTTGCACAGGTGTATCCCTCTTTAAATAACTTTCAAAATCAGAAAGGAGATCGTGAAGATCATCAAATCCGATAGGATTTTCTCTAGTTCTTAGAGAAGCTATTACTTCTCGATATTCAGCTCCAAGACCATTCAAAGTGTGGATGACAAGATCGACATCGTCCACTGGAGAGTTGATGATGGCTAATTCATCAGATAAGGCCTTGATGCCATGGAGGTATTCAGAAATAGATTGTGATCCTTTTGTGAATCGAGAGAGTCTCTCTTTTAGGTGCATAATTCTTGCACGAGTTTTGCTTGCAAACATCTTGGTGAGAATGTCCCAAGCTTGTTTTGAGGTTTTGACATTACCCAACATGGTAATAATGCTTGGATCAACAGATGATATGATGGCATGCAGGATCAGTTGATCCTGTCTTTTCCAGCGTTTGTATGCTGAATCAGTTTGGGCTGGACTGGCAGTGGTGCCATCAACATAACCAATGAGATCATACCCTACAAGGAGTGCGTTGAATTGCACTTGCCAAGCAGGAAAATTGCTGCTGCTCAGTTTCACTGATGAGTGAGTGTTTAGGGCTATAACAGAATTGGTATTTGGTGTAATAGAAATTTCAGATGTTGTCGAGGAAGGCATGGTGAGATTGTGGATCGGTTTTGCTGTAAAGCTTAGTAAACTACTGATACCATATAAGAGTATATTATTTACTCGTATGAATATATTTTACAGAGATTTACATCAGTATATATAACTATAATACATGATGATAATTGAATGGAAATAGCTAGAATGATGCCTAAATTATAGCTACTGTTTGTTAACTACTTGACAGAATCAAATGCTAATAATAACCAATAACTCTCATTTAATTATTTGATGACCAATTCAAATTATTTCTTTCATTGGTCCATTAGCTATTACTGAAGCAACATAATTGGTAGTGGTCCGCTTCATCATTTACTGTTGACCATCTTTTTCACTACACAGCAACAACACCTCCTTCACTGAGACCTTGAGAGGAGCACACTCTCAGGACCCAAGCGTTTCACCGCTAGACCATACACACGCACAATATAAAGATTCACACATAATCTTCACCATATATTTTAAAATCTAATGGTTCAGATTCATTCTCACATTCTCATATAAAAAAACCATTCTCATATGATATGCCATATATATATATATATATATATATATATATATATATATATATATATATATATATATATATATATATATATATATATATATATATATATATATATATATATATACATATATATATATATATATATATATATTAAAAAAATTAAAAATAAATAATTAAATAATATTCTACGTGATTTTTTTAAGTAAAAAAAAATCACCTAGATTGTACTGTCACTAGCAAAATGGAAGGGGTTTGTATATTTAACCCTTAATTAAATCACTCTGGAAATGAGTCGAGTCGAACTCGCTCCAGCTCGGCTCGACTCGTTAAGAATTGTTTCAGCTCAAAGATCGGTTCGAGTTCGTCACAAACCTTTTTTTCAGCTCACACTCGACTCGTTAGAAATTAACAAATCTTTAGGTTCGACTCATTTGTTTCACGGACTTAGAAGTCATTTTTTAAAGTCTATTCTTTTTATATATTTAAAATTTTAAATTAATGTTTTTTTAAGATAAAAAAATTAAAATAAAATAAAAGTTATAGGATTGAAATTTATACCACGTTGATTTTATTTGTATTATTATTTTTAAAAATATTTTACTCACTTGAGAATATAAATTATCAATTAAAATCGTTAGATTAAAAGAATATAATTCATCTCATATATAATCAAGTTGATTAATGAACTTAACGAGTCGAACTATGTATAATTCAAGTTCAGCTCATTTAGTTAGTGAACTTTAGTTTTTACCTCATATTCAGCTCATTTGGTTCATGAGCCTAAGAATTTGTTTGATAACACACAAAAAGTAGCTTTTAGTTTTTCAGCTCGTATCAATAAAAAAACTCTGTTTGATAATTGTCATTTAGCTTAAGCTTGTAGCTTGTAGCTTTTTTTACTAGCTTTTGACTTTTTCTCAAAAGCTAATTGAAGTAGCTTTTAGCATGTTACTTTTTCTTCTATTTGTAGCCTCAGTATTTTATTAAAAACTCATTTTTACCCTTTATATTTTATTGTGATTTAAATTAAAATAATTGTGTTTTAATTGAGGGAATTAGAAAGATTAGTCATTATTTCTATTGAACAAATCCACGATACAACCATTCTTCTATTTTGTTCTTTGGTAGTTTTCAATCATTCTTTCTCCATTCTCATTCTCTAAAGTATTCAGGTGTCTTTATTTCTCTTCAATTGGTTATTTTTCTATTATACTTCAATATTTAGTCGTTTGAAATACTATTATGGTATGTGATTGTTATTTTTTTTTTGTAAAATAGTTGTTTGATTCATGATTTATAAAAAAACCCTAAATTCCAATTTTATATTTTTATTACTAATGATGAATAGATGAAATTATAGCAACATATTGATTTATTGGCTTGAATGAGAGTGAGGTGTTTTAGATGTATTGAGATTTTGTCGCCATTTTTAATTTTGAATGTCCTTTTATATTATTATGCATTTATCAACTAATGTAACATCTAATTTACCAAACACTCAAATTAGTTTATCAGCTATAAGTCATCAGCTATCAGCTACTAGTCATTCAGTCTGTTTGGTAAGGCCATAAAAAAAGCTTTTAGCTTTTCAGCTGATATAAATAAAAAAACTTTGTTTGGTAACTGTTTTTAGCTTTTAGCTTTTAACTTTTTTACTAGCTTTTGTCATTTTTTTAAAAGCTATTTGAAGTAGCTTTTGAGCTTGTAGTTTTTAGCTTGTGACTTTTTCTTCTATTTATACCTTTATTATTTTAACAAAAATCTATTTTTACCCTTCGATATATATTATGATTCAATGTTTAATATTTTTTTTAATCTTTAATGTTTTTAATAACATCTAAAGTATACAATAAATTTTGAAATAGTGTTGATAATTCTCAAGTTAGTGAAACGTAATCGAAGAATCAATAAGATTAACCGAGACAAAGAAAATTAAAATTTTTGTTATATTTTTATGGTATAATATTAAATAATAAATTTATTTTTTTCATTAATTTTGATTAATTTAACTAAATTCAAATTTCATGTATTTCATTAAATATATTTATATAGTTTATATAAAAAAAAAATTTATATACAAAATTAAAATATTTTGATGTTTCTTAAATTTTTCACATATATTAAAATTGCTTTGTAAGTTTGTATTAATATATTTATTTTTATCAAATATACATTAATTTAATAATATAATATGATAAGATAAATAATTCACAAATTTCTTAATAAGAAAGTCCTTTTGTGTCATTTTGTATTTATCAGCTAGTGTAACAGCTAATTTATCAAACACTCAAATTAACTTATCAGCTATCAGTCATCAGCTACCAGTCACCCGCTACCAACTACTAGCTACCAGCTAGTTTTACCAAACAGAGTCATTAGCTATCAACAATCAGCTACCAGTTAGCTTATCAGCTATCAGCTAGTTTTACCAAACAGAGCCTAATTCAACAATGTAATTGCCGAACCGAGTTGCAAATTTTTTTCGAATTGATTTGATTCATTGTCAGCCCTAACGAAGACGCATCTCCGAACCATATTTTATTCAAGGGTTAATACCTATTTTCACCCCTGCCATATGGGGTGTATTTGAAAAACCACCCTGCGAAAAAAAAAAGTTGCAATTATTACCTTAACAAATTTTAAAAGTTTCAACTTGGACCTTTAGCCAGCCACATCATCAAAAAATCTGATGTGGCAACTTTTTTTTAATTTTTTATTATTATTTTAATTAGGTGGCTGACTTATGTGGCATTATTTTCACCCCTGCCATATGTGGTGTATTTGAAAAACCCCCCTGCGAAAAAAAAAGTTGCAATTATTACCTTAACAAATTTTAAAAGTTTCAACTTGGACCTTTAGCCAGCCACATCATCAAAAAATCTGATGTGGCAACTTTTTTTTAATTTTTTATTATTATTTTAATTAGGTGGCTGACTTATGTGGCATTATTATTATTTTTTATTTAATTTAATTCCACGTGGCATTTTTATTATTATTATATTGTTTAGTTCTTCAAATGTTAAGAGCATCTCCAATGGTGCAACCCATTTTTGGGTTCTTTATGGGTCCCACTAGCCACATCATCTTAAAATAATTTTTATAATTTTTATTTTAATTGTATAATTCTAAAAAGTTATTATTGGGCCCACAACTTTACCTCATAAACTAATTTGATTGGGTACCACAATTTTTTCATAGTTGCATTGCAATGCAATGGTACTATGATGTGGCATGTCTAGGTGGAGAACTTATTAGAAGGAACTACCATTGGAGATGGTCTAAATATCAAAGTTTAAAAATTGGTCCCATGGGGTATTGAAACCATGCACCATGGAATCCATGTGAAACACCTTTCCATTGGGCTACGCTTCACATTGTATTATAGATTTGACTTATCTGTGTTATAATAGATAGTGTTAATGTTACATTATTACTTTTTGTTTAATTACTATTTTCATTATTATTTAATATTAATATTATTTGTTAATAATTAATAGTTAATAGTTAATGTTATTAATTAATATTACTAAATTATAAAATAATAATTAATAATTATTTTACTATTAAAGTTAATTAAATTATAAACTAAATTAATTTAATATAAAATAATATTAATTAATAACATTAATAGTAAATTAAATATAAATATAAATATAAATTGTTTAAATTAAATTAATTAACTTAAATATAATGTTAATAGTAAAATAATATTAACTAAATTAAATAAAAATAAATTAAATTAAATTAAACATAAACGTTAAATTAAATTAAACTAATATTAAATTAAATTAAATTAAATTAAATTTATTAAGTTAAATTAAATTAAACTAATATTAAATTAAATTAAACATAAACGTTAAATTAAATTAAACTAATATTAAATTAAATTAAATTAAATTAAATTAAATTAAATTAAATTTATTAAGTTAAATATAACGTTAAAAGTAAAATAATATTAATTAAATTAAATTACATATAAACCTTGATATAAACATTAAATTTAATTAAACTAATATTAATTAGAATATATAAACTAAATTAAATTAATATAAACAAATATTAATTAATAATGTTAACAGTAAAATATAAATTAAAATAGTATTACTTAAAAAATATAAATTAAATTAAACTAAATTAAATTAATATAAACTAATATTAGTTAAAATTAATTAATTTAGTTTATATTTTATAATTTAATTAAGTTAAACAGTAAAATAAATATTAATTATTATTTTATAATTTAACTAATATTATTTAATAACGTTAACATTAGCTAATAAATATTAACTAATAACTAATAATTATTAACTAATGATATTAATATTAAGTAATAATAATGTAAACATAGTGGTAAGGTGTTTCACATGGATTCTATGGTGCATGGATTTTTTGATGATGTGGCTGGCTAAAGCTCCAAGTTGAAACTTTTAAAATTTGTTAAGGTAATAATTGCAACTTTTTTTTCAAAATAAGTATTAACCCTTTATTCAATATGGGATGGATCTTAGAAAAACAAAGTTTTTTTATTTTATTTTAGATACATCTGAAGATGCATCTTCACATGAAGAGTATTTTCGAGTTTTCAAAAGTGTAGAATGCACAAATAAGAGTAGAAAGAGCATCCTCCAACTTAAATCATGTTGTGGCGTCTTGGGCCAGACAAAACCTGCAATTACAAGTCTCAATTATCGCAAAACTTAAAATGACTTTTTTATTTAAAAAAGAAGTGAATATGGAAAAATCCAGTCCAATAGTTAGCCAAAAATTAAGCGAGACTAACAAATGAAAGGAAAAAAAAAAAAGCCTATTGAAGCAGTATGTTTTAAGAGATCAATTAAAAAAAACAGACTATATTAAAAATTATTGACAAATTCAGATGATTAATAACAAACTTTTTTTGTTTAGAAATCTTAAATAATCTAGGGACCTTCAATTAATTAAACATGTCATTCGTGGGTTAATAACAAAGGAATGAAAGTCCTAATTTTGCAGAAGATTAATTTGTTCAGCAGTAATAGTAGCAACTAAACATGGAGTACATCACTCCACAATTTCATTCTGAAAATATACACATAGAAGAATAAAAGCAGAAATTGTAATCATCCTTGCTGGATTTCGCATCAAACAAACCAACATATTCACATTGCTCTGCTGAATATCTAATTGTTTGTTTTATAGCTAATAATATATTGTGTATGTAAAAGCTTTCAGTGATTTAATTGACCACACAGATCAATGAGTGAAACAAAGACTTTAGGTTATACATGGAAAAAAATTGCAAATGTATATTAAACCTAGGTAATTTTGTTCTTTTTCAAAGACAAATGAAACAATACATGCAAGAGCAGGTAAAATTCTAAACAGGGTAACCACATCGAAACATCTGAAATCATAATATCTAAACTCAACTGAACTTTATGCAGCCCGTGACTAACAATATCTATGCCTGCAACACAAATAATAATATAATTAGTTAAAGTCTATATTAGAAATCTGTGAACCTGCAATTAAAATTGCAGTTCATGAAAATAATTTTCTGTATTAACCTTGTTTGCAATGTTGTTTGAGAGCCAGTCAAGTCCTTCGTAAAGTCCTTCACCAGAGGTAGCACATGTGCTCTGGATATACCTGCAAGAATAGATCATATAGATGTCAATGGATAGGGTAAAATCAGGAAGAGAGGAGATTAAGGAGAGACAGGTAAACAACAGTTGAGATTCAGATTACCAGTGACGCTGACGAAGTGAATGAAGTCCGAGCTTATCGGTTATTTCAGCGGCATTCATAGCATTTGGAAGATCTTGTTTGTTAGCAAAAACTAGAAGCACAGCATCTCTTAACTCATCCTGTGAATATTATAACCATACAAAATAAATCAGAAAATCAAGCTATAAGAAATAAGTCTCTAGTCTCTTTAATGAGCCAAATTCTCATCTTCATTCATTGAGGATATATTTACTACCTCGTTTAACATCCTGTGCAGCTCATCCCTAGCTTCCACAACACGATCTCGGTCATTGCTATCAACCACAAAAATAAGCCCTTGCGTATTTTGGAAGTAGTGTCTCCACAGAGGACGAATCTAGTGAGAAAAGCATGTCAATAGTCCATAAGTTTTTTAAATAATTCAGATAAAAATAAAGAGCTAGAGGTCAAAAGTAAGGTGATTTAAGCCAAGAATTATAGCCAATCCATATTAGCAATAGGCTGAGACTAGCTACAGTATTGAACCCAGGCAATATTCATTAACAGAAGACTAGCTACAGTATTAAATTTTGGCGTGCATTAAGTGCAAGGAATAAAACTTCCCCCATTTTAGCAAATCATGTGATGTCACTAGTACTAATAACTGAAAATCAAGACAAAAATCCTAGTGAACATGATAATTACTACGGTAGATCAAAACTAAGTACTATGGTTGGTTTATAAAATTGATAAATGTACAAACAGATTGTACAATTCTATTTGAATAAACATCATTGCACAATCAATCATATGCATCTTCAAACAAGGTATGCAGCTTAGCTCATACGTTATTGCAATGGAGAGGTGTAAGTAGTACATTCTATAGTATGTTTGGTAGCTACTTAACAAATAATTTTTGGAAAATAATCACTTTTCCTTTCTCTCTTTTTTTAAATAAAAAAACACTAAGAAAACAAGCAACAAGAAATGATTGTTTCACAACCTAAGACTACCAATCATGGGATTTAGATTTTCTCCAAAATTAGGAATGAAACCGATCGCAAGCAGGTTTAAGAACCCAGACAGTTCTCTAAATGTGAGATACGAGTGAAATGAGAAATCGGATGGTGATCCAGTGGGTACAATGTCTGTGGGAAATGCAATTGCAAGGAGTATCCAAAACTGGCCCAATAAACAAGTCAAAAGGCCTATTAGTTGGGAGTGCATGATACATCTAGTAGATGATTTATAGAGAGCTCTGGTCTACTCCCTGCATTGCTCAAGGAGTGAGCCGGCTGGTGTCAATTATAGAGCCGTTTTCTGTTATATAGTGAACAATGGATTTTGTGATAGAAGTTAGAACGCAACTGCATAAAACATGTTCTGTTTTTTTGTTGCCATTGGCCTAGTAGTAGCCAACACATACTTAAACAAACACAAAAGAGGAGGGGAAATATGGTGACCCGAGTTTGAATATGGGATTTCATATAAAACGAGGACGTGTCTTTTCTTGTTACGACTATTTCTATAACTTCCTTCTCTTATCAGAGATCCCTAGTCCTTATCCCTATAATCCTTAAAACCGAGACATAGGCTATATACCGAAACACACACACACACACACACATTATATATAGAAATATACCTTGTCCTGGCCTCCGACATCCCAGACAGTAAAACTGATGTTCTTATATTCAACAGTTTCCACATTGAACCCTAGACAATATAATGTAAATTATCAAAATTTGCACTCAAATATATTGAAAAGAACAAGATTGACATTATCAAAAAACGCTCCCTCGGAATTGCAATGTAAAACTTACCAATGGTGGGAATGGTGGTAACAATTTCTCCAAGTTTGAGCTTGTAGAGAATGGTGGTCTTACCAGCCGCATCGAGACCCACCATAAGTATACGCATCTCCTTCTTCGCAAACAACCGGCTAAAAAGCTTCGTGAATGACAGACCCATTTTCAACTATCCTGAATCAATTTTCAAGCACAAACGTTAATTGATTTTACCCTAATTTCAATGCAATGCTGAAAATCAAAATTGAAATCATGATATGAAGATTGCAGCAAGGGAAAGATCAAATCGTAAACTATGATTCAGAAAGAGAGAAAATGAATAGATCCATGTAGCGTTTCGATTTGGGAATACTGGGAAATGATGAAGAAGGACTTGCCTTGAGATTTGAGAAAGATATTTTTTGTTGTGAAATGAAGACGAGATCTCTTCTCCTCTTCTACCTGTGGTTTGTAAAATAGTAGAATATTGAAGATTTATATACCACATTTGTTTGAATCACAATTATTATCTTCGAAAAAGTTTAAAAAAAAAAAAAACAATTTTTCATTTTGAAAATAAAAATAATAATTAACACTACAATCATAATGGCAAGAGTTCTGTCATTTTCATAATTTTAGTTAAAAAAAGGAACTATATTTTAATTATAGGTTCTATTTCTTTTAAAGTATCAATACCGCTCAAGCATGTTTTAGAAAACATAAAAAGTTTGTCATACTTTTCATATTTTTTATCCAGGTTATGTTTGGATTGATGAAATAGAGCAAAATAGATTGGAATTGAATATGATAGAATAGAGCGGAGAGAAATAAAACATATATTACACTACGTTGATTTTGTATTTATTATAAAATTTGACAACATTTATTATAAAATTTGACAAAACGAAAGTGACTAAATTAGTTCATTTCATTGCATACATTTTAAATTTGACGAAATGAAAA
Source organism: Vicia villosa (assembly GCF_029867415.1). Lineage (NCBI taxonomy): Eukaryota > Viridiplantae > Streptophyta > Magnoliopsida > Fabales > Fabaceae > Vicia > Vicia villosa. Next base: position 164,428,233 of record NC_081185.1, read on the forward strand.
TTGAAGGATTGGATGGAATAAGATGAAATGCATTTTCATCATATTTTCCTCCACTCCATTCTCTTTTTTACCAATTCAAACAATAGAACATGATATTATTTCATTATATTACATTACATTCTATTTCATTGCATTTCACCAATTCAAACATAGCCTTAAAATTGTGGAGATAATAATTATGTCATTAAAACTAATCATTTTAGGAAGAAAAAATCAATGTCATTAAAAAGTATTACACCTACCAATCGTTAGTTGGTTCAGTGGTGATTGGCGCTGAATTTGATAGAGAGTATCATAGTTCGATCATTCGCAACTACGATCTAGAGGAGGCCGTGGAACCACCTGATATCAGAACTGACCCCGAACCGGACTAAATCGGTGTTGATAAAAAAAAAATATGTCACCTCATGGACGTGCATGGTTAAGATAAGGATAATCTATACACAGCCTCCACCATTTGTCATTGCTTTTCTTTATCATCTCGGTGTTGGCTAGTCACTTCTAAATTTTGATTGTGAGACAACCAAAGGGATTTGGAAACAAGTCCGAGATTGGTTTTAACTGAGCCATGAGCATCAAGTTTGGGAACTAGAAGTTCTATGGTGCAGTAGCAAAGCTAAAGGCAAAGACACAACTTATTTGATGAAATGTGTTCCTTCTTATTGTTAGGACCAAAGTGAATTATCATCGGTTGTTATAATCTTCGTCAATTTTCTCAAAAAATTTATATCCTTTAGGCAACACCTTAAAGGACTATTTTCACCTTATAGATGCTTTTAAAAAGAAAAAGTTAGCTCAATGAAATTATTTCAATTCATATCCACGCATACTTCATATATTGTTCTCATTTTATTTGTTTCAACACTTTTCATAATTAAGATTCTTGTGGGGACTGCTACATCAGTCTCCTGGGTGGAGAGTTTAATCTGAGCAAGGAATAGTATGGAACCAGTTGATACTTCAAACTAGGAAAATAATTCTGGTGTGGATGTTTTAAGGGCAATGAGGTGTAGTACAAGTGATCCACTTAGTAATCATTTTATTTCTGATCTAACTAATAGCTAGGATGACTCATCCTAAAACTATAACAAAATCTTATTAACTATCAGCAACTCAGCATGTGTGAAATACATTGTCTGTGCATATATGTTGCAGATATCTAAAGTTTCTAACAGCAAAAGCGCAACATATACACAACAAACATCACAGTAATCAATTCACTAGGAAGAAATAAAATGGTATGAGGACCAGGGACCAGATTGCAAATGCTAATCTCTCAGCTCAAACAGATGATATATCAGTCATCCCACCAGCCATTCTCTCAGCCTTTTCCGCACGCTCACCTGAAAATTGGTATGTAAAGCTTGAGCATATATGCCGATTATATAAAAATGTGTTTTTCTTTTCATTTTTAGACAACTTAGGGAAGTAAACAGTTACCTGTGCGAACTCTTATTACATCAGATACAGGTATCACTGCACAATTAAACATACAATTCCAAATTATTTCATTATGAGCGCTTGGGCATTTTGGGGGATTATGGTACTAAAAAAAATAATTAGTGTTGCCTATAAATAAGACAGGCACATGAGATGGAGTTTTGGCTAATTATTAAGAAAGATTCTAAGAAAATATCAGGTTTGTATCACCTCAGAACACACCACAACATATAATTCACTTGTATAACAGCTCAAAAAAAGTAGGTATCGATCGGCCTTACAGAAAATTTTGCCATCACCAATCTCCCCAGTCCTTGCTGACTCCAAAATTCTCTGGAGTACCACCTCAACCTGGAGAAATAAATGGTACATATCAGTTTGAAATTTTATTGAGTTGTAACTACTAATTAAATCAAACACCACTGAACTGAAAATGTATTCTAACTACTCAGGTCACGTCCTTTATTGTCAAACAAAAGAAAACTGTTTTGCTTAGTCTCTTGAAACTCAAACACTTTTAAACAGTGACTAATCATGTATGAATTCAGAAGAGACTGAAAAGGCAAGAACCAATGGTGACAGAATTATCAAATATCCAAAAACCAATAGGTCTAGCCATAAAAGCTGAGAAGACCCAAATTCGTAGACTTCTGACATTGTCATGTTCATTATTTGTTTTAGAAGGTATAAGAATCTAACAAACAAGAAGTTCTGCTGATTTTTGCAAAGTAAAAGGTAACTTATAAATTAAAGGCATACTAACAAATTTTGTTCAAACTGTGCAAGCTAAATGATCATTCTTATGTAACGGTGAACCAGTTTTTTTTTTAATATGGCCACGTATGACTTGAAATACTTTCGATATATTACATGAAAAGTAATGTACACAACCAATTGTAGCTAGTGAAATCACAACCAAATGTAAACACACCTGGTCTTTCCTCACTACTATTTCCATTTTAACTTTGGCAACAAAACTGTCTTCAGAAAATTCAGAACCTGTAATAAAGGACATTGCGGTTAGGACCTATAGGTAATATGCATAATAAAGCAAAGTGTACAAATCAACTCCAAAGGAAGGTAAAAATGCACAAGAGTTGCAAACTTAAAAGACAGCTAAAGTTGGCTGGCCGCAGGCCTAAACTTGTATGCTCACATGTTAGTAAATCAAGAAACAATCAATTGTTTTTTTAAGGCACAAATTCAACAAAACTAGCTACCCTAACAAATAGTATAGCCATGAAAAAAACCCACTGAATTTAGGTTAAGATTTTAGATTAAGTTAAGGGTAAATACAAACTTACTTGCTCACTTCAAAGACAAATTTGCTTTACAGAAGCCTTATTCATAGATTATATTCAGTATTTTCTTTAGTGATGTACTTACCTCCCTGCCTCTCTTTCGAACCACCCTGAGCACCAAACCCCTTGACATCAGATACAGTGACACCACGAACTCCCATTTTCAACAAAGCCTTCAAATAAAATAAAAAATAAATTCAGTATCAGCACTATGTCAACAAGCTGGTAAGTATAATAGCACAAGCACCCCCAAAATGAATTACATTAAGCAGTATTGGCAAAATCAGTTATTCGTGAGAGGTACTGAGTTTCAAGTATAAACTCAAAAAAAGTAAAGCCATGAATCCCAATGCCAAGAGAATGATGAGCTCATTCTATAATGAAAAATCAATGCTGTATTTTCGCTTATTGCATTTGTAGCGACAACTTTATGTACCTATTGCTGGAAATCTACCGAGTAAAACCTTTAGGAAGTGAATAAAAATAAGATACAGAATGAAATCAGTTGAATGAATATTACACTGAGATACACAACACTAGTGCTAACCAAATCCCAATTAATTAACAGAATTATTAACTCACTTTGCAACTAATTAACTAACACTTCTATGCATAATTTTTCAAATTTATATACATAACCATTCAGAATAGTTAATCGACTCACAAAATGCTAACCAAATCACAGAATAGTTAATCGACCTTGAAACTAATTTACTAAAACTATGCTAACTGAATTAACTAACTAGCTAACTAACTTTTTGGAAGACCTAACTTAACTAACTAATTAACAGAATTCAATTAAAAAATCTAACAGAATTCAGTTAAAAAAATGTAACAGAATTCAATTAAAAAAACCTAACAGAATTCAATAGAAAATATATCTACCAGAATTCAGTAAAAAAGCAACAGAATAGCTAACCGACTTCTTAACAAATCAACCAACACTTTTATACTGTAAGAATCTACAATGCATAACTCAATTTCAAAAAACAGTAGGTATCAAAGACAATGCATCTAATTCAGTGAAAATAACAAGAATCGCATCCAATTTTACACATGCAAAAAAAAATCAAATAAAAAGGAAAATGCGTTACCGAAGAAACATGAGGAATTCTCCATGGCCTGTTCATCGTTCAAAAAAGAAATCAAAAGAACCGAAAACATAAATAAGCATCAAGAAAAGTCCGGATTCAACCGATTTCACAGTAAACATAAAAAGAGAAGTGCCATAACCTGAGAATCGCTTCAATTTTGTAAAACTTGGAATCCGGAACATACTCTGAGATCAAACAAAAAAGATTCAGCAACGCTATTTCAAGAATCGATGAAGATCGATAGATATAGAAAACGCATTCGCACCAGGAAGATTCTGACTCTGAGCTCTGACTTTGGGAAGAATCGGTGCATTTTTTCTGCTTGTTAGAAGCACCGCATTGCGGTTAGAACAATCTCCGAAACGCTTGCGAATGACGCTGAAAGTTGAAAAAGGAATTTCAGTTTGTTTGAGCTGAAAACTCGCAAGATTGAACACGCTCGTAGTCGAGATCAAAGCCATTATTATTATTAGGCACTCGCTCACATATACAGTCAACTTTAATAAAATATCCTTTTCAAGATATGGTATATATAGTACTCAGTCTCTTTACGGTACGAATGGTGCATTTATTATTATTTTTTCCAACACTATATTATCCTCTATTTATTTATCTTTTACTTTATTCAACTATTTATTATTAAAATTAATATATTTAATAATATTTTTAAGAACCTTACACTGCTCAAATATGATATTATTTATGGGACGGATCGAGTAATATTGGGCATATTGATTGGTAGAGTATTTAACTTATCACCCTCAAAATTATATCTGGCACCCCATATTTTCTTATTATTTATAACACTTAGTCTAATTAAATTACATTCACGTTCATTTATTTATTTTCGTTTATAATTAGAATATAATTTATTTAAATACTCATTAAAATAATATTCACGAGTGTTAATTATAAAATTTAATAAATATAATAAAATTAGCATAACATAGAGAATATATATATATATATATATATATATATATATATATATATATATATATATATATATATATATATATATATATATATATATATATATATATAGGCTTAATATATCCTTTGGTCCTTTAACTTAATTTCAGGTTTCACTTTAGTCCCTTGTTCAATAAATGTTACATGTTAGTCCCTTAAAAATGATTTTGTTAGTATATTTGATCCTTTCCGTTAAATTTGGTAAAAAAAACGTTAACTTCTCCTTAGGTGGCAATCTAGTTGGATTTATTTCATTGTTTGGCTTTATTATTATATCATGGGTGCTTTTTCCACATGGATTTAAAACATAATCCCTCTCTTCTTCCATCCCAAAACCCTAGCCGCCAACTTCTTTTCTCTTCTCCTCATTCTCACATTTGTTTACATTCCAAAAACTTCCTTCATTTTCTTCTCCATTGATGCTCATACCTTCAAACAACTCTAAGTATATACATTTTCTTTCAAATTTTAATTAATTGTTGCCTCACACCTCCATCGTTGCATTTATATGTAATGACGGAAGAATCACCGGCGGAGAATTGGATTCTGTCTTGCATCAACTGAATCGGAGGCCACAGTGAAGCTTTCACAACTACTATATCTCATATCTCAACTCCATATTTACATAATCTGAAACATTTTTTTGAATGGTGCTTTCTGAATATCATATCCAACATTTTTTGTTTAGATTTATTGATTAAAATGTAATTGGTGTTATAGATTTTGAATGGTACTTTTTGAATTTGAGAAAAAATATTTTATGTTTTTTCTTTGTTTGGATTTTGGTGTTATATTTCTTGGTTTGGATTTCGTTATATATTACTGGTTTTCTCTTATTGACTGAATGAATTATGTGTGATATTTATGTTTATAAGTGTAATATTTATTAGTTCTAATACTCTGGTTGTTGTAAGTGATAATGTTTATATATTTTTAGAGTTTATAAGTGATAATGTTTGGTGTATTCTACTTGATATTAAGCAGCAAGTAAAGACTTGCTTGGGGGATTGATTTTGACTCTTAACTCATCAAGAATTGAAGCAAGTTGATAGTTGGTCATTTGGGGGAGCTCGAACTCTCTAGCGCCACCATGTCTATCTCGTTTGCTGGTGTAAGTGGTTTCAGCTTCCTGGTAGTAATTCTTACTAGTTAGTTTCTTCCTTTTCATTTTCTGAAACAATCTTGTTTGAGTGGTTTCTATTATTTGATTGTGATTGTTTCCTTTTTTTAATAGATTGGTTTGAAGTTTGGTTAATTATACAATATAATTTTAACACATTAAAATGTTTCAACCAATATCTTTTTCCTGCTATAAATTTTTGTATTTGTTATGTAATTGTCTTTTGTTTTAACATTAGGTGTGAATTGATCTTTGTAGGTATCAGAATGATTTTTAGGACATCGCCTTCTTTACATGATGACCCCTGAAACACTTGATAAAAGTAAAGAAGTTGGTGCAGTGGATGATTTATTCTATTAACACTTTTCTAAAAATTGGGCCATTGTTGTTCATTATACATTCAATGAGGAAGAACATGTCAATCTTATTGTCGAGAGGCTTGAAATTTTTTTGTATAGTAACCAGCTTGATTACTCTGTTATAAGAGTATTTGTTGATTATTGTGATAGCACAACGGTGTTATTTTTTTTCACATTATTAACGATTTTACGGGGGATTTTAACCTCCGGAAATAAAATCTCTCAAGTTTATATAAAATAATAATTTTTGAAATTTTTATAAAATAACGGTTTGTCCTATTCTCATTCCTTATTCCTATACAAGTTTACTATAAACTAAGTCTATCACTACAAGAAAAGTGGTCATTAGCCACGTGAAGTAGTGACGTGATTAACATATGGCTAAAATAAGGCAGTTGCGACATGATAATCACGTCACTATTTGTTTTATTAATAAATTAATGAAAAGTGCTATCACATTAGTTGTGTGTCAGAATTTTTTAAAACCAAAATATTTGCGAAGTGTAAAACACGTCGCTAAAGTAAAAGTAAAATAAAAAATTTAAAAAGGCGCAACTTTCAGAGAGTGGGAAGTTTGAAATTTGAAAAAAAATTGTGACATGTTATTCACGTCGCAACATTTAAAGGTAAAAAGAGACTGGACGGATTTGACCTGGTGCAGACATGAATTAAGGGAAGCATTAAAGTTATTGACCGTTAGCATTGGTTGCGACGTGAATTATACGTGGCTGGGTTGCGACGTGAAATTCATGTCGCTGATTGGCTTATAGGACAAACACGTTGCACTGAGGGAATCTTATTTATGATCGTTGGCATTGGTTGCGACGTGAATTACACGTGGCAGGTTGCGACGTGAAATTCACGTCGCTGATTGGCTTATATGTAAGTGCGCTTCGTTTTCCTTCCAGATCCAGCTGCCTTTCTTCCCCATTTCACTCTTTCTCTCTTCCAAACTTATACCTATTCATCTCATACCCATATTTTCCATACCTCTTATTCATAAATTTTCACTGCAAATTTCTTCCATTATTGTATCAAAGGTAAGTTTCATACACCAATTTGTATAATTTCGCTTTTTATTTACTTGAATTTTTAAATATGTTTGTTAATTTAGATTTTAATGTTTTTGTTGAGTTTTGAAGAAGATTGAAGAAGAAGAAGAAGAAGAAGAAGAAGAGGATTGAAGGAGAAGGAGACTGGAACTTGAAGGAGATTGAAGAAGAGATATTTTTGTTTTTTTTTTCCTTCAAACTTAGTAGATTAAATTGTTAGAATGATAAAAATGTATATGATGTAAATGTTAATTTTGAGTTTAGGAGTTGAGGAGTTTAGAATGTTAAAAATATTGAGATTTATTTCTATAATCTGTTTTTTATTTTCTAAACAAAATATATGTATTTTATGATATTATTCTTAAAAACAGAAAATATTAATAAAAAAAATATAATTTATGTTATTGTTTTAAAAATAGAAAATAATTTTTTTATGTGCAGTATATATTAAATAGAAATAGAATATATGTTATGTTATTGTTATTAAATTGAAAATATATTTTTTTAAAAATTAAAAAAAAATATTTCTTGTCAAAAAATGAACAACTTTTTCAAATAAAAATTTCTGGTACTATGTTGAAAATTTTTGGTATGTATAAAATTTTCGTTAAGTTACAAATTTTTCTTGAAATTTCAAAATCTACCATTTTGTACCAAAAATTTAGTTGAAAGGTGAAATTTTCGGTAGTGTATTGACTCAAAAATTTTCAATGATCATGATTTTGCCGAAGTTTTGTAGGGTTGTGATTTCACCGTCAATTTTGTATGGTCTAAAATGAATTCAAAGTTGTATAAATATGGGCATATGTTATAGAGAAAGACATCTCAAAAATGTCTCTTCCTCAATTTCTGATTAAGGCAGAAGTGTATTGCAACAGAAACAAGCTTTCGAATGACACTGCATCTCTCGCCAATTTGACAGACAAGTTGAATGAATTATTGCCTGATCCTGATAATAGAAGGGTGAGAAAGATCGAGTTTCGTGAAGATTGGATTTACAGTAATGGAAGGGTTAAATACAACTTGATTGAGTTGAAGACCGATGAAGATGTAAACACCACGTAGGAAATCATTTCGAGTTTGATGCACAGATTTCAAGATATGTCAACGACGTAATCAAGATGTTAAAATGTCCATAATCATCTACCAGTACCTAGGTTTTCATCTTTAGTTATTTTTAATTTATGATTGATGTACTATCTTATGTTATGTTCCTCTTCAAATCGAAACATGTAATCGCCAAAAGATTATGCTATAAAAGTACTGTGAGAAGTAGTCTAAGTCACAAAATGTACAAAAAATACAACTATAAATCAAAAATCTAAATATACCCCCACTGTCTATGTGTGTTAGCCGAGATAATCTTGTAAAAACCTCATCATCTGGGTTTACCAAACCCATGAGGTTATCCACAATAACAACGATCAACTGGAGGCGCTCCTGGTCACGTGTTTCTGATGGAGGTGGTGGTGGTGACACGTCATCAGTTTGTACCTCAACATCAGAAACCCTAGCATCAGAAGGCCCCTAAGCATCGAAAGGCCCTACAACAAGTGGTATGAGGAGAGGGTGTGATATAGTGAGATACGACTCCAGGTAACCATCCTCACACTACGAAGGGTGTTGAACCCTCTCAGTCTTAGATCTAATGTCATGGGTAGAGCTGATGATGTGACTCTAAAACCATCTATCAATGCCCCTTTCTAGAGCCTCTGGAACTGGACGAGGGATGCCTTGGACATAACCAAACTGTCGCAGACACCTCTTAGGCAAGTGTCTAGCCATCGAGGTCTCCCATTTCACATGCCTTAAATATAAGGAAGCGTCGTCGAATGCACGATCGGCCTGGTGAGCTGTGTATGGTGTCTAGACAACATCATTGACTGTCAAAGCATCAAGTCTCTTCTTGTACTCTCTAACACCACCCTGAATCACTTGTCTGACCTTCCATCTTCTCGCTCGTGAAGCGTTTACTGCACCATGATGCACTCTTCTATCATAGATGCTGGGGAAATGCTCGTATATCCAGTATTGGAGAAATAAAAACTAATTAATGTCACAAACAATAACCAAATAAAAAATTAAGAAATGCTCGTATACCTGGAATAGACTCAAATAACCAGCAAGTTGCTTGGTCTCAGGCGTTGTCGCAACTCCAAGTGTCCTATAAAGCATGGTCAACGCGACTACTCCCCAAGCTCAACATGGGGTCTCTAAGCTAATGAACAACCACAAGTATCAAACATCAATATAAACATCCGACATATCCACAAAGAGAGTACATGTCATTAGATGTAGCATGTACGCCCTAGCGGCAACCTCATACTTCCCTGCCTTAACAAGCTCGTGATACATGCCCCGCAACCAAGACAACTAAAGGTGAATTCCCCTATTATAATCAAACTCTTCTAGCACGACATCCTTAGTGACTTGCAAATCCTCTACAACCAAGAGTAATGTTGTCGTCTGGTTAATGACATGCCCAATAAAGAATATATCGATAATAGGGAGATGAAACAACAAAGAGACATCATCTAAATTGAAAGTCATCTTCCTAAATGGAAGATGAAAGGAAGATGTCTTCGAGTGCAATTGCTCAACAAAAGTAGACAGAAGGAAGGCGTCTAGCATGATCAATGAGCAGTCAGTGAACTCCATGAGATTGAAATTAGAAACGATACGTCTGACCTGCGCAGGCATTTGACTCAGGGGGGAGTTCTTCAACTTTGACCGTGGGATGCGACCTTTAACATCGGAAGCTCTTGTAGGAAACAAAGTAAAAAAATTATCAGTAAAATTTCAACACATCACCAAACCATAATAAATATTTTGCAAATAAAAAATATACCATATATACCCCTTCTCTGCCATACTATGTATCCGACATGGTTAGTATTCCCTATGAGCACAGATCAATCATTAGGTCCTATGGGGAAGGCTTTATCTATGTGAACATATGCATCTGTAGAAGCCCGAGTTGTGGCCTCTATATCAATATGAGTAGGAGTAGCATCATCATCGACAATAGGAACCTGTTCAACCGACACAAGAACCTCCTCATCGGCAACAGGAACCTGCTCAGCCAGCACAAGTACCTCCTCAACAGCAACAAATACCTGCTCAGACCGCACAAGTACCTCCTCAACAGCAATAGGAACTTGCTCAACCTACACAAGTACCTCGATAGTTGTAGGTACCTCCATAGGAGCAAGTACCTCTAGAGCAGCAGAAACTCTAGCGACTCGACGTGGGGATACGCGGAACTTGCCCTACGCTTGCTCAACCATCCATTTTCGGTGAGAATCAGTCGAAGCATGTCATCTAGCCCGTAGCTGGGAAGATTGTGCCTCAGCAGCCCTAGCGCGCGGCTGCCGCTCTATTAGTGATATTGCCAACAATGGTGTTGTCCTTCCATATGGTCCTCATTGAAAAAAATAGAAAAATTGAGAAAAAATAGTGAAAGAAGAAGGTACAAGAAATTAAGAAATTTTGGGATTTCTTAAAAAAAATTGAACTATCGAAAATTTTAGAATTTCCGGTAAGAAGTACCTGAATTTCTGAAACTAAGAAGTACCGAAATTTCTAAAATTTTCGTGAGTTTTTTTCGAAAATTATGAAATTTCTGACATTCAACTTAATTTTTTCAAGAATTTCCAATATGCATGTTAAATTTCCAGTATTCTATTTATTTTTTTCGAAGAATTTCTAGTATGCTTACAAAGTTTCTGGTATCGCGGAAGAATTTTAAAATTTTCGATCAATAAATGTAAATTTAATAAAATGATAAAAATTATAAATAGGATTATAATGATCTTTTCATTCATTTTGAGGGTTTGATGGTCGCAAATTAATTCCTCTAATTGCTGTAATGGAAGCCCAAACTTTACTTTCTTCTTCTTTTTTCTTTGCAAATTAATTCCTCTAATTGCTGTAATGAAAGCCCAAACCTCAGGCCCAAACTTTACTTTCTTCTTCATTTTTTTGTAATAAGATTAATAACTAAGAGCTACTAGCAACTTAAATATGATATATTTAATAAAATATTATAAGGAGTATTTTGTAATTTCGATGGGTTTATGGAGATTAAAGTATTCAAAATTAAACTAATCTTTGTTAGTTGATCCAAAATATTAAAAAAAAAAGTATAGAATTATATTTAAACGTCATTTTGTAAAAATTAGTCTGATTAAATTTTACATTGATTATTCAAAATCAAATTAAACTATATTATTATATTTTAATTTTTTATTAATACGATCCATTATACTGTAATACTCATGTTAGAAAATCTATAATAAATTTTTTAACATATAGATAGGTTGTTTCAGAAATTGTCCATTGATTTCCTTAAAAAAACTATAATCAATATTATTATTTTTTTAAGACAATTTTTATTTATAAGTTTATATACGTCTTTAAGATATAATTTAAGATATAAGTTAACATTATATTATATTATCTATTATCATCATATGTTTATTTTTAGTTTTTTAATACCACTTAAAAGTATAATCTATTTTTTATTTCGAATATTTCAAATTCAATCTATTAATATCTTACATCTAATCTATCATTTTATTTTATCTTGACAATATTATAAGAAAATTATAATTTATAATTTGAATATAATAAATAAATAAATAATAATTTTAAACTGAATAAAATCAAATTGAACTTTTTCAATCTAGCATTTAAAATTAAAACGAATAACATATATTTTACTTTTGAATAAAACGAATTGTGCCAACTTGCTTGCTTTAGAAGGAAAGAAGTTGGAAGGTGACTGCAAAAATTTTCACGACCCTCCTCACTGGTTGCTGCATCAATTAGAGGAAGATTGTAGACAAGTCTCTAGTTCTAGGACTGTCCTCTTGTAGTTGTTTCTTTTGGGCCTTTGGCCCTCCTTACCACCAAAAAATAAATAAATTATTTTGTCTCAAAATCGATGCACTAAAAACATTCTATGAGAGACTAGTCGTAGGGTTCATATTCCTAGTTTCTATGGGATTGTTTGCTATTAATTTAAAAAAGTGATTTTATTTTTTCTTAATAATTTATTAAATAGTTTTTCCAAAAATAATAAAAGTTATTTAAATCAATTTGTCATACTGATCAGAATGGTTATAACTATCTCAACAGACTTAAATTTGTTCATAATACAATCGACAATAACTTTTAGAAATGGGTGTGGTATATTCCAACTCATGAGAAGGTGAAATTCTTCTTTTGAACGATTTTACATGAGTCTCTTACTACAAGATTAATATTGTGTCATTGTGGTATGCTCCAGATGAATATTTATCCTATAAGCAATCAGGACGCCGAGACGAGCCTACACTGCTTGAGAGACTGTAAATTTGCTACTCGCTTTTGGAGATTTATTGGTTTCTTGGACTCATTATTCTTCCAAGAAGATAGTTTATATGACTGGATTAGATATTGCATCAATGATGGCTCTATCTTTTTGCCTACTTGTTGGTGGTTGTATCATATTTCAGCTCATGAGAAGGTGAAATTCTTACTTTGGACAAATTTACATGAGTCACTTACTACAAGATTAATGTTATGTCATTGTGGTATGCTCCAAGCGAATATTTATCATAGAAGCAATCACGACGCCCTGACGATCCTATGTTGCTTGAGAGACTGTAAATTTGCTACTCGCATTTGGAAATTTATTAGCTTTGTGGACCCGTTATTCTTTCAAGAAGATAATTTATATGATTGGATTAGATATCACATCTATGACGGTTTTATCTTTTTGACTACTTACTAGTGATTGTGGCAGGCACGCTAAAAACAAATTGTATCTTGCAAATCAAATGGTATATTCTCTCTAAGGAATGACTAATCCAAATATTCCATGCTCTTAAAGAAAAAATATTTGTGCGAACTCTTCTTCTTTGAATCTTTTGGTTGGTTCAAAAAAAAATTATTAAACACTTACATCGTATAAATATCTATTAAATGTACTAATTTTATTTTTTTAAAATAATTTAATTAACTTTGATATATGTGCAATATATTTTTACTTTGTTTTTAAGCATGCTGTAGAATAAGTTGTAGGAAAAGTGGTGTACAAATAACACCTCTTGTAAGTCAGTAAAAAGTTGTTTGTTGTAGAAAATATGTGAATAAATAAGAGAAGATAAATGATTTATGATAATAGAAAAGAAATTTATTATTAAAAAATCTCCTTAAGATAAAAAGCAAAAATTTAAATAATTTTTTGGTACATGTAAGTTAGCGTGTTTTTTGTTTCGTTCTTGTATTTTATTTTTTTTAATAAAGTTTTTAAATATTGAATTTCTTTTTTATTTTTAGTTTATAAAATTAAAATCTGCAGGTTTCCTGCGAATTTTAATTTTAGTACCTAAATCAAAAACAAAAATTTAACATTGAGGGATCATTCCAAAAAAAAAATAGAAACGAAAATAAAAAATACTTTAACTTTTAAGAACCAACTGACTATTTAAGCTAAAAATAAATATATGAATAATCTCTCTTCAAAATATATATTTTGTAAACCGCCTAAAGGGTGACGACTGACAATGAGTGAAGTCGGCGTCAGCCTCTCGTTAAGACTTAAATTTATTTAATTAATATTAATCAATTCTCTTATTTATATACACACTCTATAACAACCTCAATTAGTTAATTATTCAAGTTTTAATAGCAATTCTTACTATTATTATAATTTCTCTCTACTATAATCGTAACATGGATCCTCATCATTTTGAAAAAAATGTACGAAGTTTAGCCCAAAAATGATCTAATGAATAAATTAAATAAAAAAATTTGATAATCACCTCTAGAGTAAAAACATGACCCGACGACAATCATCCACTTCCACACTTTTTGTTTTGTTTTTCTAGAGAGTGCATTAGATCACGTCACAGCCCAATAAAACTAGCATTAAGTAATTAATTTTAGTTCTATCAATATAAAAAGTAGCAGTAATAGTAGTATATCTACAACGAAATTAGCATGTTCTGTATTTTAATTTCCTTCAATATTATTTATTTTTGCCTATTAAGAATTTCATTTACGCAGGCCGCATTCGAGTGTTGCTTATTCGTTTGGGCCCCTGCTGTGATAAGTGGGGCCCAGTTGAAGATTCCTTTCCTTTGGTGTTGTTGGGCCATCACTGATTCCATCACATTGCTCATGATCACAAGTGTTGAATTTAAAACATCACCGTCCTTTTTCTCGTTCTTTCTTTTCTCACCTAGAAAACATAAATAATTTCATTTACTTATATGGCCTTTGTGAGTTAGAAAGTTTTCAATGGATAAAAAAAGTATTAAACAATACTTTCCTTTTAAAATATAAGAATTCATTTTATTAAAAAATTGTTTATGATGAGTATATGCTTGTTTTTAAGTTACTAAATACTATATTTGTGATTACTTTTATAAATAAAACTTGATTGACACTCTTAAATATTTTGGTGTACTGAAAAAAAAAATTAACTATTTGACTTTTTATAAAAAAAGTCAAATAGTTATATTTATATTTTAATAAAAGAAAGACAAAATCACTTAAACACAAAAGTGTGTTAAAAGTAGGTTCAAAATAAATGTTCACTAAAGAGAAATAAAAGTGTTATGATTTGGGCTGAGCAGGCCCATAGAGAAGCATATTTAATTTAGGGTTCAAATCCAATTGAACGCACATTCCTTCATGACCGTTCGAGCGTCAGCCCCACGTGCTTCACGAAGAGCACGTGGTTAACCCACTAACTGGAAATTCAATCATTCACCTCCGAACTCTACGGTCAAATCATCCAGGACGTGAGTCACTTGCTGACTCTGCCTTACCACGTAGGATCCTGACATTTTTTTATTTCTGGGCCTCCAATAATCTAGCCTAAAATAGGGAATATTGGTCCAATGTTGGGGGCTATAAATATCCTATTTCACTAGAGGGCCAGATATTCATTCACTCATTACTATTTTACTCTTGTACTTGCACTCCTTTGCTCTCCTTCTTACTTTGGCAACGGAGTACCTTGTAGGTACAGCCCATTCTCAGAAGTCTAGACTGCAAGCCATCGACAATCCATTCCGATCAGGCACGATCAAAAAGTAACATATAAACAACAAATTTTATTACTTGAAGGAATATTCAATGTTAACACCAGAGTTACTCCATCAAGAATTGAAAGTGAAGCACGACTCTGGCACATGCCAATATGCTATGGATCCAAACAATTTCATATGACTTAAGTTGGGTTTGACTTCAGACCAACACTTTTCTAGTGTTGCAATCGACACAATCTCACCCCAGAATTCATTAGGTAAATGCTTGCCTATCAACATACTTCTCACCATATTCATGATGGTTCTATTCTTCCTTTCTACAGTTCCATTTTATTGTGGAGTGTAGGGTGACACCACCTCATGCACAATCCCTTCTTTCTCACGTAATGCACCAAAATCTTTTGACACATATTCTCCACCACCACCAGTTCTTAGAGTTTTGAATTTATGACCACTTTCTCGCTCCACCATAACTTTGAACTTAGTGAATACTTCGATCACATCACTTTTCTTCTAGATAAGGTAAGTTCACAATTTTTGATTGAAATCATCTATGAATGTGAGAAAATATATGTTACCTCCAATCAAATCCACTTGGATATGACCACACACATCGGAATATATGACTCCAAGAATTTCCTTCAACTTGCTTCATGCATCCTTGTTGAAGCTATTCTTGTATTGCTTTGCCTGCACACATTATTCGCACACACTTCATTTGAAATGTCGATTTCTGGTAAACTTAAAACCATATTTGTTCTCTTCATATTTCCGATGTCTTGAAACTTTTCTCCACGCTTGCAGATCTTTTAGCCATCATTTCTTCATGAGATTCAAGTGTGCCTTGAAGTTCTTCTTTGGCCATGTTTGACAAATCTTCCGATCCTTCTAAGGTTACTACCACATGGTCTAACTTTGGAGTCAATGACCTCAAGATCTTTGAAACTATCGATCTTGATGTCAACACTTCTCCATATATCTTGATTTGATTCACCAGCTTCATTATCCTAGTTAAGAAATCAACAACGCTTTCACTTTCTTCTATCTGAAGCCATACATATGTTTTTTTGTGAGTTTGTAACCTCACCTCTTTCACCTTCTCAGCTTCTCCAAACGATTTCTCCAGGATGTAGCATGCTTCGTTCGATGATTCTACATCACCAGCTTTCTCAAAGTTTGTCTAGATCAACACATTTATGAATTATAAAGAGAGCTTTCATATGCTTACACCAATTCTCATACTCCATTCGTCTCATAAAAATCGTCTCATTTGCACTTTTTCTGTCTCAAAATAATTGTCTATTTACAATACCGATGTAGCATTTATTATTATTTTCCCACTAATATACCTCATTTTATTAACTTTCACTTTATTCAACTACTTTATTAACTACATTTAATAAGGGTATTCTAGTAAATGATATTAGTTTTATCATTAAAATCAACACATCTAATCATTTTCTTAAGAACTGCGCATTGTTCAAATATGACACTTTTTATGAGACGAAGGAAGTAGTTCTTATCTTTCAGAATGGGAAGATTTGCTGAAAAATGCACGTTTGGATTATTCATCGCGCTATGCTTTACAGGAATCATAGTCAGTGCTCTAGGTACCAGATGTTGGAATTAAACTCCAAACTTGAAGACAATACGAATCAATATTGATGAACAAGAATCAATCTTTATGATTGATTAAGCCTCTCGTTCTTCACTCTTCACTTGAGTGGTTCAACCACACATTGGTTGCAAGATGATTCTGTTGCGGAAAGATAATGAGAGGAGATAATTGAGAGAGAAGAAAGAAAAAAAGAGAAAAATGAAAGTTAGGGTTTTGGAGAGAAGAAATTTTTTATTGATTCTCAGTTCTAACTGAATTGCATTATATTCTCAAATAGGATGTCTCCCTATTTGTAGCTGAGTTTGCTTGTTCACCAAACAAACTCTAACTAACTCAGCTACAAAACAAAAGATAAGTCTAACTCTTTCAACATACCCTCTTTCGACAACTTATAAATTTTGATAACTATTTGTTATATTCGATTCTTTGTCGAATATAATTAATACAGACTCTGTCGAATACTGCTTCGAGAATAAAATACACAATGTAATTTGTTAATATAATGTAAAACTATAAATGAAAAATGTGAATGAAAAACTTTAGTTTAACAGAAAATAAGTCATATATAAATTTCTTAATATTTTGGATTAATATACCATATCAATCTATCTTTGTATATAGTTGCTTTTAACATCCAGACTGCCCTAATGAGAAAAGATCATTGTTGAAAAGATTGCATATTGTCTCCATGGACATGACATGATGGAGCGTGTAAAGTTCTAAATTAAAACAAATTGCGAATATGTAAAGTACACCCAAACTCAATCATGACAACTAAAGAAAAAATAATTGTGATTAAATAAGAATTAAACAACAATTCAAAATAACCGGCCACCTAAATTATGTGTTTAAAGGGAAATGTGAGATATGTATATATACTTAAAGAAGAAAAGGATGCAATATTAGTCATAAAGTAAATTAGATAAGGTGCCGCCACTACTAATCCAAATTTGCCTTACACCTCACGTCTACCTTTATATTCTTGTTAAGGTTTGGTTAAGGAAATGAAATATAGTACTTAATAATTTTTTATACTGTGTTGCTCTGTACTCGTTTGTTTCTTTTGACAACTTCACGTCAACTATAGGTTTCCGTTTTCCCCTTCATTCAACCGTTAGTCGTGAGTCGTGACTCAGTCTCTTCTATTGACTTGTAAATAAATAACGTTAAACTGTAGGCAAGGAAGTCTTTTTATTTTCTTCGATGCGTATGGGTAGGGTGCAGTGCAGATATCTCTACTAACTTGGGGGCACATGTGCAGGGCCTTCTCAAACTATTTGAGGCCCTGTTCTATTTTTAAAAATCAGCCCTAATAAAAAATATAAATAAATAAAAAAAGAATCATATTACATTAAAATTATAAACAACATTAAAAGCTAGAGAAAAAACAAATGATGCATTAATATTTTAAATATAATTTAATATATTTAAATATGACTTTTGTAATTTTTTTATTTGAAGTTCCTCCGAGAGATTATTATCATTTGGCAAAGGAAAGTAGTTCATTGAACTATCAACACAAGTTGTTAATAATGAAGTGTTTTAATTTAGAAAAAATAAAATTAAAAAAATCTAAAATTGCAAAATGTGAGAATATCTCATGCATTTTCTTGTCCGTTTTCTCACAATCATTAAATCAAATATAATTATGTGTGGAAAAACATTAATAATTATATTTTAAAAATATTCTTAAAAGTTTAATATATTATGTTAATAGTTTCAATATTTTAATTAGCATTGGTATAGTAACATGAAGAAAATTAAAATATTTAAAATAATTATAAATAATATGCTATATGCTAGACAATTTCAAAATAGATTAATCAAAAATATTTTAAAATTATTAATTAATTATATTAATTTATTATCTATTTAATCATAATAACATAAATATAACAATAATGATTAAACAACATATAACAATATATTAATTTTCATCATAACTGTTTTTATGATAATAAAAGAAAAATTGAATGGGCCGATAAGAGTTGATTAACAAAAGCGCAATGGTTTATTAGATTTTAGGTGTATGCATAGAACACGGTATTAGATTTTAATGGTGTAAAATAATGCATTTAAAAAATTTGTTCTCCATGGGTCGAACCGCACATCTCTTAGCCAACATCTAGAAGCACTACCGCTGCGCTGCTGAACAAAGACTGTAGTTATTGTCCCACAAATATTATATATAAAATAATTAAAATGCTTATAACAATAAAAAAAATTGAGGCCCCAATATTTTGGAGGCCCTGTGCAACAGACCTGGTTGCACGGGCCCAAAACCGGCCCTGCACACATGTGCCTACGAATTTGAACCATTTTCATTTTTATTTTTTTTGGTTATTACTTAGAGTTAAAAGGTAGTGCACTGACAGTGTAAAAAATCTTTACACTGTCATCCAATAAAAACATTTTATTCTGCTATATCATATTAGTAACTTAAAATTTACAGTATGACTTGGCACTTAACAAGGTCGTGATTGGTTGACAGTGTAAAACTTTTTTACACTGTCAGTGCATCACCCTTTTCTCTATTACTTATATGTTACATATTTTTATTTTTGTTTTTACTAAAATTAATAATATTTTCACTAAAAATGGATAAAGATATGATTGATAAATAATGATTGCTTGATTATATAAATAAAAAATTTAACTGTAATTTTGGTCCTTTTTTTTTTAATTTTAGTATCTCATTTTTAAAATTACGATTTTGATCTCCATTTTGAACTTTATGTTAAAAAATAAAAATTAATTTTGCAGAAAAAAGTAAAATTAAGAGGACGAAAATTGCATAAAAAATTTAAAAAAAAACTAAAGTAGTAATTTTTAAAATAGAATGATCAAAATAATAAATAAAAAAATTAGAAAGACTAACAACTAAGCCTTAAAATTATATTTGATACATTCTTGAATGATTTACTTGACATAAAACGGATAAATTATTTAATTTTTAAAAATATTCTTTTGATATAATTATAAAATTTCTTTTTATTTGGGACAATTTTGAAAATTGAATTGAAAGATGGTTCGTGTATACATTACTATAAAATCTTAAAATAAAAAATATATCAATAATAAATATTTATTTATTATTCTTTACGAAAACATTTTTTTTCTAAGATATGGAAAAACATCTCCTTTAAAGCTCTCTCTTTGATTTTTTTTGCTTTGTAGTGGAACGATAATTGTGAATAACTTGGACTTTGACATGCATCTTTTTTATATATAGTTTTCTTTATTCATGCTTCTTCTTTTTTAGACACATAATTTTTCATTCACTATCGTCAATTTTTAAAATTTTTAACTTTGATTATTCTTTTGATCATGCGGTGGTCTATACTTCATCCAAAATGATATTACATTTCTTATCACGATGAAGGACATTCTTAAAGTGCTTATCTTCAATTTTCACCTCAATATTTTGTATATCAATGATCGTATACAATTCTACCACCTATCACACAATACATTTATTTCCACCGTTCAAAAAAATATAAAGTTGTTGTTTCGGACACAATATATGTGTCAACGACTTGTTCATATATAATAATTCAATTTTGAACCACATCTTATTTGTTCTCTTTTCCGTTGCGAACTCTTTTAATACTTTATCTCTGAAGCATAAGATAATGACATTTTTCTTTATCCATCATCTCAATATTTTCAGCTTGTATCTGTATCGGGTGGCATAGAAGTTGTATTAAATATTTCTTCCGTTCCAAATGAGTGATTTAGTTGATCATTTCATACATATTAAAAATATATAAAAATGAAATTAAAAATATAAATAAAAAGACAAAAAAATAATATTTTAACTAAATTACATTTTATTAAGTATTATGAATGGTGAAAGTACTAATAATTAATAGATATAATTAAAGAAAAAAATTTAATTTGTATTGTAAAGTAAAATGACTCATTTATTTTAAAATATTTTAATGTTTCAAATAAATTACTCATTGTAAAAAACTTAATAGGGTTAAATAAAAAATATTTATCTAAGTTAATTAGCTTAAAATCTTTTTATTATTTGTCCTTAAAATTAAAATTCACAGAAAAAATATTAGGAAAACTGTGAATTTTCCTGCAATTTTTAATTTTAAAGATGAACGTAAAAAAAATTTAACAATTAAAAAGTATTTAAAATAAAAAGAATATAAAAATATTAACTAATACAAAGTTTAACTATTTAAATCAATATTTATTATAATTTTTAAAATAAACAAAAAATTAAATTCCTTTGAACAAATCTAAGTTGCAAGGAAAAACTAACCTGCCATCCTCATATTTAATTTATATCTAACATCTTGTATGAAAAGACTAAAATAATCTTGTTCAAAGTTTTCATTAAAAAATTTGAAGTTTTCTAGGTGATATCGGAAATTTTTAGAAAAGTGAGATTTTTACTAGAAGTTTTAAAATTTTCGAGAAATTTTACCAAAAAATTTAAAAAAATTTCAAGAAATTTTACTGAATTTTTTTAAAGTAATTACAATTTACCGAAAAAATTAATTAAAAAAATTTATTCCCATTTAACCAAAGATATTTTTAAAATAATTAAAAAAAATAAGGATGTCAGAGATATAATTTGGAGGGTGGCAACCAAATTCTCAAGTTGCAGGCAAGCAGTGGAGCTAACTTGCCGGAAGTTTGCTTAGCATTGTGGTCCAGTTTATAGGTATCTATCATACACGTGCATATACAACACACAGCCTTGCTAAGCAATGAAACCCCAATGGTACCACCAACAGTGCATTAAATTAAAAGATATTTTATTTATCAACAAAATAAGAACAAAAAAGAAAAATAGGAAAAGTTAGTTGAAACTTGAATTTTTGAGTCTATCTAGCAACCAACCAACTAACAACAATATATTTAATCCACAGGGATCTTATACTATATACGAACAAGAGTTATTTTTCCTTTCCTTCACATGCATGATGCAAAAATCATAAGGGACTCGATAACGACTCTTCGAGTTATTTGAATTTTGGAATTGGATTTAATTATGTAGTAAAACAAAAGGCTAGGGACAAATCTCAACGGTTGTATTTTCTGATTCCGTTTCTGTGGGTCATAAAAGTATTTGTACTTGCTGCATCCAAGATCCATATCTAAACTAGGTCCATCTCCTTTACATTTTTTTTTTTTTTTACAGATATATTCTTAATATATATAATTTGAAAACTGTTATGATTCAAAGTTAAATATAATTTTAATTAATTTTTATAAACCATTGCCTTTTTATTTTTTATTTTGCTTTATTTTATTCAAATTGGTTGTAGTTTTTAATTTTAAAAATTAATTTTAAAACTAAAATTTGCTTGGTTAAAATGGAATGGCATTGGCAGGGGTGTTCGTGGTGCGGTTTGGGAGATTTTGACGTAAAAAATCATCCGAACCGCAAGAGAAAAAAGTGTGTGGTTCGGTTTGGTTCGGTTGACTTTTAGAAATAAAATCGAACCGAATCAAACCAAACCAAACCAATGCGGTTTGAATTGGTTCGGTTGATTCTGTTTTTTTTACAAAAATTTATTGAGTCATACATACACATAATGATGACAACATAACTTTGTATTTAGTCATTTCTGCGTTATCAAATAACAACAAAATTCATCATATTTGGATGACAACTTTCCATTTAATATAAAAAATAATATTAGATAAAAGTGGAATAAAAAATATAAAATAGTAGCATAAAATAATATAAAAAACATTATAATTAAATAGAAAAAAAAAAGAGGAGATGAAATATTAGAGAAGATGAAAAAGAAAGAGCATAAGAGATGCGATTTGATAAGAAGAGGAACATTAAAAACGTAATTGGAAGATAGAACAGTAGAATAAAAATAATAAGATGAAAAAGAAAAAACATAAGAGATGAAATACTAGAAAAGAATATGTGATATGTATTTGAAAAAGAAGATGAGAAGAAAGTGCAATACCGTTAAGAGAGATTTGAGAAGATTTAAACTGAAACCTTAAGTGTGAGGAAGAGAAAATAATTCGTAATCGTAAGGCTAAGGCATAATAGGTTTGAGTTTGGGTTGAATATAAGTTAATTAATGTTTGGGAGTTGTAACATAATGCGGTTTGGTTTGGTTTATAAAATACAAACCGCAAACAGAACCGCACGGTTTGTTAAAAAATGACTCAAACACATCCGAACCAAATGCGGTTTTTTACGATTTCGATTTGGTTTGATTTGGTTTTGCGGTTTTCTATTGAGCCGGTTTGGTTTTGATCAACATCCCTATAGAACGGAGTTGTTCTTTTATTTAATTTTTAAAATAGTTATTTATTGAAATTCAAAATAAACAACAAAAATTATAATT
Source organism: Vicia villosa (assembly GCF_029867415.1). Classification (NCBI taxonomy): domain Eukaryota; kingdom Viridiplantae; phylum Streptophyta; class Magnoliopsida; order Fabales; family Fabaceae; genus Vicia; species Vicia villosa. Next base: position 164,451,569 of record NC_081185.1, read on the forward strand.
TATCTTTGTATTGTAATGCAAAGACGTTCCTACTATCAATTTAGTCAATATCGATTATTGGTGGTCACCACTTTATAATTCCGACCACTTTCAGTCTGTCACTAACAACTATAATCAGTACTATGATCACATTTGATCACCATTTTATCCACATATAATTTTAAATAAGATCACCACTGACTACCATTATAGCCACCTATTCAACCACCATTAAAATTTGATGGATCGTGAGGAGGAGCATCCACATTGATTCAAGAGAAACCACATAAGTGAGAAAGACATCGCATATTCATCCAAAACCTTAGGACATTGAGTGTATGAGTCATTTCAATTATAAAGTGCTCAACCTCCACTTTTTCAAATATTGTGAAACTTTCAACTCACACTTGTATCTCCATAATATCTGTCTCACGTGTGAGTGCATCCGTTATACTTCCCCTTAAAGGGAAGCTCTTTCGTTCACATACATTTATACCCTCGTTGACACCCTTAGCACATCACAAGCTCTTCAACAAGACACTTCGCCTAACCATCACCATGTCAAGAATACTTTCGATACAACGACTTGTTGATCTCTTAGTCAAAACATCAACTATAATATCACTGATAGGTCATGAGGAGGAGCATCCACATTGGGTCTAGGAGTGTACTTGAGCAGTTTTTGATTGGGTTTGGCCAAACCCAATACTCAATCCAATAGGACACTCTGATTTGAGTGAGGTAAATAATCACTCGCTACACCAATGGGTCGATTTAAGTAAACAAACTAATTTTTGAGTTGGATTAGATTGCGTAGTGGATTGACCAAACAATTTTTCTGTTTAATTAATATTAAATAAATAAATAACATCCAAGAAAAACGTGCTAGAGTTCTTTGAAACCACAGGTTTTAGGTGTCCAGATAGAAAAGGTTCACTGGTTTCTTACAAGAAGTAACATCCAAGAAAGATCAAGAACAATACTGGTCTAGAAGAGATGAACCTTGTAGATAAGTTTCAGTTCCTGAATTTATTAATGCTTTTATTAATGAACCTCGTGTTAGAGCTTAAGGTTCGTTATAATAAAACAGAAAAATTGTTTGGACAATCCACTACGTAACCCAATCCAACCCAAAAATTAGTGGGTTTACCTTGGATTTTGGCAAACAACCACTAGTCTCTTATTAAATGTTACGTTGTAGGATCGACTAGTGAATCCTAAGATTTTATTGTGCTAAAATGTGTTTCATTGTAGTTTTGCTTATATTTAATGAACAAAAAGGACAAAATATTAAAGAAATAAAACTTTAGAACTCAAAGAAAGACTTGAAGAGAATGCAGAAACTTAGAAGTAACATAAACTTTTAAATTAAAGTAAGTACATTGCATGAAAAGGAAATGGTACACATACGTACATTCTCAGAGGTAACGCTCGTTTCTCACTTTTTGACACAGAGATTAGAATTTTCCTTGAACAATGTAAAAATGCGGACTCCTCAAACTATAAACAACGCTGCTTATATTGATATTCTAACTAGTAACTGCCCCAACAATCGACTAAGCATAGGCTACCACTAGGGGTGGGAATAGGCCAGGCCGGCCTACAGGGGCCTATAGCCTAGCCTACTTAAGGCCAGGCCAGGCCAGGCCTATTTGACAAAAAGGCCAGGCTTGAGCGTTTTTAAAAGCCTATTTAATAAAATAGACCAGGCCTAGGCTATTAAAAAAGCCTATAAAGCCTTCTAGGCCGGCCTATATTTTCATATATATTAAAATTAGTCTAAATAGGTTGGCCTATATATGCATATATATTAGAAAAAGTATTAAATAGATTGATCTATGTATGCATATATATATTAGAAAAAAATGCTAAATAGGTCGGTCTAAATGTTCATATATATGCGACCTATAAGGCTTCTTAAGTAATATGAATTAATTGAAAACATTAATAAGAAAGAGGCTTTTAAATAGGCTTTCAGGCCAGGCTAGGCTTTTAAAAAGGCCAGGCCAGGCTGAAAAAACGAGCCTATAGTAGGCCATAGGCCAGGCTCAGGCCTTGTAAGTTTATCGTAGGCCAGGCCCAAGCCTTATAAAGCCTAGCCTAGCCTATTCCCACCCCTAGCTACCACGTGTCCACACCATGCAACCTTCGCCTATTGGACTTCCACGTGTTTTTAAAAGAAACTGTCTGATCTTATCCATTAGCTTCGACTTCGACCAACTCTGACTTTCAAAACAACTAAGTTTCTCTAAGTTTTTCTTCTAAGTACAAAACACCTATGAAACTTTGACCGTCTTTTTTCCATGTCGAAGGTCCTTCGATCAGAGAGCTTCTTTGGACCACTTTGACCTATAAGTCGATCAACATTTAAAATTGGTATTCCAGCACTGGTCCTTTACACTATAGCTTTATATGCCCTTAAATCTTACTATGAATAGGGTAGTCGAAATTCATGAGCAACAGTGCCCGACAAAGCCTTGTGGACAACTGTTCTGGACCTACCAAATACCCAAATGACTAAAATCCAATTAATCTCAAAATCCACTCCACTTGACCCAATGTATGAAATTAGTTCGCGCGAAATGCAAGATACACTTATGATCTTCACTTTTTATCATCTTTATCTTGAATTTTGAATTAACTTAGGCGTTGAAGTGTCGTTAACCATAGAGGTCCACTCCGCACCACCATGATGAAGATCAACACCGTCGTTTCAAATTTCATTAGTTCTCCCACTATTTTCATATTTTTAATTTTTGAACGGAGCCGAAATATTATTTTTCTATATCTTTTTTGTTATGTATGCCACAAATATCTTTACACTTTGAAATCTCATGACTCATCCAAGCTAAAATATTTTTATTTTCATATGTAAACCACTCTAAACATATCTTTATACTTCATTTATCCGGTATAAAATTGTTTTAATAAGAGAAATGATAACATCTTCCTTTGTTAAAATTTTGAGTGTAAGATAAGGTGTATGAAAAAAAGTTTGTAAAAATAGCATGACTCTTTTAATAAGCTAGTAAGACTAACATTAGAAAGCGATGTCTCAGTACTACTATTATAAGAGGACAAAATAGTCTAAGACATAAATATCTTTAATATATTAAAACAGGATACATGTTTAGGCGCCAACTTTATACCAAAATCCCGCCTAAACACGTGCATCGCACGGGGTAAAGTACTAGTTCTAAATAAGAACAAAGTATGAGTATGAAACATAAAGAGTAGTATTAAGATTTACACTCACAATTGTCAAGATTTACTTGAAATTCTAAGCTAAATATATGTTTCATGTCTTATTGAATTGGCCAGGTAGCACATTACCCAAAGGAAGAAAAAGGCTACACTAGCTAAGGTAACTTATTATCTGGCAGCATCTTGTGTGGCTGGCTATCTTGAAAGAAGCCTTAAAGATTTAAGAATGTGTGGGAAAACGAACTCCCAGCCCAAATTCCAATGAGATAATATTCTACTTCCACAATCTCATTAATACATGTCTAAAAAAAATTCCAGATATCATAACTATGATTATGGTTATTTTTCTAAATCAATTTAAAAAAGTTTACAATATATAAAAACCTAAAGTAGCACTCATGATTGAAGTATATAGAAATATATAAAATATGATTTCTATATCTGGCTAGAATTATTATCCAACTAAAACTATTCATGTAAACCAAAGTTAACAACCTTTGATTCAAATAAAGTTAAATCCCACTTCCTCTATCAACAGTGATTGTCTGGCACTGGGCCAAATCCCATTAACCTTTTATAACTTTTGTCTTTTACTATTATTATTTTTTTAAATTCCATTTTTTATAAAAAAAAAAGGGAAACCCAAGTTGGTAAGCAAAGAAGTGTGTATAAGTTGTTGGAACAGGTCACCCATAATTTGTCCAATATACTTATTTATTGTGACCATTTCCTCATAAAGATAAAGTAGAACCAAGAAAGTGACTTGTTCTAATTAATTTGATAATTTCCATCCCAACCTGGGAAATATCTTTTTCTTATAATAAAATATTTATCTTTTGATTAATCAAAATTAAAATTAATATTGTAGTAGTAGTAGTACATTTTCTTTGGTCCATAAAAAGCAAAGGGCAAAACAGATAACATAAAAGCCCACTCACAAACAGAAAAATAGAAAAGAAAAGAAAACACTTCATCATTTCATTTCAATACCAACAAAGCAAAAGAGAAAAAGAAAGAAAGAAACAATAGAGAGGTTCATAAAGAGAGGAATTCGAGGAAGAACAAGGATTTCGTTGAAGACGAAGATGAGTGAACAACAGAGTAATAGCAATAACCAGTTGGTAGTGCAGACTTCAGGGAGTTTAAGCTTCAGCAGTCACTTGTCTAAGGAAGATGAAGAGATGTCTAGGTCTGCGCTTTCAACTTTCAGGGCTAAAGAAGAAGAAATCGAGAAGAAGAAGATGGAAGTTAGAGAGAAAGTTCAGTTTCAGTTAGGTCGTGTTGAAGAAGAAACCAAACGTCTTGCTACAATTCGTGAGGTATATATAATTTATTTTTCACTTTTTTTTCTTCAGATTTCACTTTTTTTTCATCTTCTTCCATTCAAATTTGAAAACCCTTTTTGATGTTATCTTCATCTATTTTTTTTTTAATAATTATTTTTTTTGAAAAATATTTAATTGACCTACTAAAATTCAACGGTAAAATACGAGGAAGTATTTGTGGTGTTGGAATCTGGTTGGCATAGTTTATTTCATTTAATTAATTTAACTATTTATTTTCGCAAAAACACAAATAATTTTGGTCTTTTTCTTGAATATTATTGTTGATAAACCGGGTTTTTGTTGTAATAAATAGATAATTGAGGCTTGAAGAACATCTAGAGAACTGGATTATACCGGATCTGTTGTTTTTTTTCTACAAACAGAGTGAATTTGTAGCCAAAAATAATTATCTATTTATTTACCGTTGATAATAGAAAATAATTTAAAATTTGAAAACTCTTTATTCCTCTGTATTTGTCCTTGTCAGAAGCAGTATTAGTATATGAAACAAATTATTATTATTTTGGTTTTTTAGAATTTTTTTAGCATTCAAGTTTCTTGTGTGTCTGCAAATTTGGTTTTATTTAAATGAAGAAATTGCAAATTTTTTGTTATTTGAGGAATTTCAGGAGCTTGAAGCACTTGCAGATCCAATGAGAAAAGAAGTTTCAGTTGTTAGAAAGAGGATTGATTCAGTAAACAAAGAATTAAAGCCTCTTGGTATATCTTGCCAGAAGAAGGTGAGTTAGGTTAATTGTTTTTGATTAATTCTTTCTGAAATTATCGATACTGACACTGATACAAAAAATTGTGATTAATTTACACGGTAATAACCATAATGATCGCAATCAGTATTATAATACCTTGTCTATGATATATTGTTACAGGAGAAAGAATACAAAGATGCCCTTGAAGCTTTTAATGATAAAAACAGGGAAAAAGTACAGTTAATTACAAAATTAATGGAGGTGAGTCTCAATTTTCTTAATTGGATTCAAATAATTTTGTTGATGTTGTTGCTTCTAAATATTAATTGGTCTTAAATTGTTGATGAGATTGATCAGTTGGTGAGTGAAAGTGAAAGATTGAGGATGAAGAAGCTGGAGGAGCTGAGTAAGAACATAGATTCAATGCAAATGCAATGATTTATTAGCCAACTGATTAGTGAATCTTGTGTGGTATATTTAAAGATGATGACATAGTATTTTTATGTGTATGGTTGTCTTGTGATTTTGTAATTTTGTGTTTTAACTAGCATTTGATTGCTAATTTAGGAGGGTTATTATACTCTACAAAACAGGTTTGTAACTAAATATGTTGCATTTTTATTCACTTTTCTATGCTTTGTTCTTCTTCTTCTTATTTAATTTATTCATGTAATTTGAGGTTGACACAAATTTCTTATCATCTGTCTCTAGAAGAAAGAATGTTTTCTATCCTTGTGATTATTGGTCATGGGAAATTCATGATGTAATTTATGGTTCATAGATCTTTTAGTCATTTGCATTAAACGTTGTTCTACGTGATCTACAATTTTTTGTTCACTTTTGTTCTTGAAACACTAATTGGGGTGTGAAGGAGTGGGTGATATCAATTCTCATTCTTGTGCCTACGATGCAAGTGGAACCAAAACAAATTGCATGCAAATCGAAACAGAGAATCCTTATTCTCCTGGTCCTAATATTGTCTTCTTAGGAATTGTAAAATGTTACAATGAATTTCAAAGAATGCTATGCAATTAATTTCCACTCAGCAATAAATTTTTTAACTCAGAACAAACTTAAGTGTCTCTTATAATAAAGACTGGGAACCGATACAACTTCAGAATCTCTCCAAACTCCTCTTCCTTCTCCTAGAAACTCTATGGAACGACCATTCTCCAACAGCGATTGACTTCAATTCTTGGTCCGAGTAAAAAACTTCTAAAGAGTTGCCCTGAAGTCTCCAATCCTTATGAATAGTTCGCCATTAGTCTCTTTCATCTTCCAGCACCCTCACTTTTTCCAAAAGAACATACGTTTCCTTGGCCATATTCCCATGCCTCCATGGTCTTTGGAGCAAATAATTTCTCGCACATCTTATCAACAAAATTATAAGATGTATGGGTTAATTGACATAAGTTTGTAAACCAAACTACATGTTTGGACATACCATGATGACCATTCCCACTCAAATTAAGAAGGTCTCTCTTACAACCTTACCTCAAAAGATACCATCATAATCACCTAGAAATTGGTCGAGGAAGACCAAACTACATTAAAAGACTTCGAAACAAATACAGATCAACGACATGTTTTGTGGTTGAGAAATATCTACAAAAATTCTTTTTGAATTATTCAAACACAAATGTCTCCTCATCGCAGACTCCAAATATGTCTTGACTCTTGATTGCCCCCTCTTCTTGGGCTCTAGACAAATTCTCCCCATCTTAAACTCTTGGTGTATTATATTTGAATTATACTTACTCCATCCAAATTTCCCATATGAACCAAGATTCAGTTAAACCCCTAACTGGGCCAACTCTTCTTCGACATAACTAACTCCTCACTCTTCACTTCCTCATTTCGATGACATGAGGGGATAACTATTCTAGATTGTGTCTTAGCCCAATCCATCGTTAAACAATCAAAATATTGATCAAAATACCTCCAACGATTCTTGGGGCCATCTATCAGCTAAAAAGTTAGACAACACCTTATACCAGTATTTTTGACTTCTTTTTCGTTTACTAACTTGAGCGTTCAAGTATTTGTAAATTTCACACCAACAATCAATTCAAAATGTTCACCACCTTTCTTTAAATCTTCAATAGTTATTCATCTTAATATAGCTTGACAAGTGAGTTTGGTTGGATCTTAATTTTGTTTTTGGGTTAAAGTAAATTTCACACCTAGGATCCCATAACTGTATCAAATAATTGCGCCAATAGTTTTGATACCAGAACGAACAAGAAATTTTTAATACTCCTAAACAGCAAAATAAAAGAATCATGGCATCTCAATTGTATTACTAGTAAAGTATAGTAACTTTTTGGGTGAAAGGAGGCAAATAATTTGGACATCAACGAAAACTACATTGGGCTTGCGTACAAGTAGAGTAATTGTCAAAAGTAAAACATTGCCAAATTATTGTGTTTTATGTTTTACCAGAAACAAAGGAGCCACGCGCGCTGCACTTGGCGTGCATAAGTACTACCTACCTGATTTGTTTTGCCGTAAAAAAGCATCCAAAGTGAAAAAGTAGAGTAGACGAGTATATGAATTCGAATAAAACAACTTTCAATCCGTTTTCAGCTGTTACAGCATTGGCAGTATCTTCTGTTAAAGTAAGTTATAGCTTGTTTTAATCAACAACTTATAGTGGACCAAACGATATGACAGAGTAATGGCTTAGCCAAAACAAGAAACTGAGAAACTAGGAGGAACGACAATGGTTATTTATTGGAGGTATTTTATTAAATGAAGAAAAGTATTATTAAAAGAAGAATGGCATGAGTTAATGAGGAGCAAGCTCAATGAATAGATGTAGTACTAGTAGAGGATAAGTCCTCTATCCAAATTTTGTTGTGGGAGTAAAACTGCAAATATCTTCTACGTGGCTAAGAAATTAAATGAGCAACATTATACTATAATTTATAACCATGTCTTTAAAATAAGTTATGGAAGGAATGAAAATTGATTATTTACGGTGTGTTTGGAAACACGGTTCTCTGCCGCCACCGCACGTTTGGAGCCCTTTTGTTGTGATTTTCAGAAGCTACTATTGGTAACTTTTATCCACAGTGATTTTCAATCACTACCGTGGTTTTTAATAAATTCTAAACATAGGCTTAGTTTATAGTAAACTTATTATATAGGGATAATGAATGAGAATATGATAAACCGTACAACATTTATATATTTTTATATATAATACATTTAGTTTTTTTAGTAAGTTTAATTATTTATTCAATAAATTATTTTATGTATAAAATGATATGTTAATTATATAAATATATTTATTAAATTTATATAATTACTTAATTATATTGATATTAATCTTAATTATATGTATATTCTCTATGTTATGTTAATTTTATATAGATTTATTAAATTTTATAATTAACATTAAGTGTGAATATTTTTTTATTATTTTAATGAGAATTTTAATAAATTATATTTTAATTATAAACGAAAATGAATAAATAAATGAATGTGCATGTAATTGAATTAGACTAAGTGTTACAAATAATTGGATTGAGTTAGTCAATAAATGGGCCAACTCCATGACCATGAGTGAATTAATAACAAACAAATAAAATGAAACTAAACATATTTTTCATCAAAATGATTTAATGTGCTACAGTAAACAATGTGATTCAATAACTCATTCATCAACGACAAGTGTCGAGAAAAAAATGAAATTCTATTTCAGAATCAAATCAACTATAAATTTTTTTTTCTCTGTTTCATTCCAATTTTTACTAGGTAACTCCGATTTACGCGGAATCAACTCCAAAACAATCGAGCGAGTATGAACAATATTTACCTTAAACTTAAATTCTATTGCAGGATAAGTTTCTTTTACCTATTTTTAAAATTGATATTTTAGTGTGTATATATATATATATATATATATATATATATATATATATATATATATATATATATATATATATATATATATATATATATATATATATATATATATATATATATATAATTCATAAATTATCGAAAATGAAACGAAAGAAGGATGAGAAGACAAAAGAAGAAAATTTTGCAAGTAAATTTAAATTAATATGTGAAATATATGATCTTACTCGTGGTGACCTTTCAAAGCTGATAGAAGAAAATCATCTATGATAAGAATTCTTCCCTATACAAATCGAAACTAGGTAATTATGAGTTGATAGAATATTTGTATGTTATTTAAATGCTATAAAAATTTCTATATTATTAATCAAATTATATATTATGGATCACAATTTTTCTAAATAATAAGTTAAAATAAATATATAATTTTGTGATGATTGTATGGTGGAAGATACTTTAAATAAGAAGTAAACTAAAATATTTATGAGCGAAATGTTGCAAGTCACGATGAAGATATTTAATGTGTCTATTCACAATGTAGTCGGCGTCTTGTTAAAGCCTTTTTACTTACTTCCACCAGAAGCCAGACTAAAAGGTTACACGACAAAATTCTCATTCTAAGGAGTAAAAAGAATTGGGGGGAACTGTTCTGAGGCGCTCAAGACCCCCACATGAAGGCCCAGGTACAAGCATCAAACAGGAAGATGCAAGGAATGTAACACCTTTCTAAATTCCTATGAAATAACGATTTATTTTAAATAAGTATTCACCAGCAAGGTGTCACACTTCATAAAAACATCACAATTAATTCTGCTCCGTAATACATGTTACATAAAACTTCAAATTAAATCAACCATGCACATTCAAGACACTAACACTTCATTAAAACTCTTTTAGAAACAACGCACCTAGTTCACCTTCATAATTCACCAAGTCAATTTGAGTATTAAACTTTGACATCAACAATAACATTGTTAATGAATAACATCCACATCTTAGAAAGTCTCAACACTTCAAAATAAATAGCATAATTCAATTAAGAAAATATGTGTTATCCCAACCTAGTGTTACATGATCATGGCAGAATATCTACTACATAAAAACGCATAAACCAAAAATTAAATACTCCAAAGCTATCTTCGAAGCTCCGACACACTATTCCTGAACATCTGCACGATGCAGTATAAAGCATCATTCCAACAGAAGGGTGAGTAATCAAATTCATTACAAAATATATAAGGAAAATGTTAGTAGCAACTTCTTCATCATATCACCTATATCATTTATACACAATTCATACTCACGCCTACACATCATTCATAACATATACATCGTTCGTCATAAAACCAACTCATATAATTCCCACGGTCCTCAAATATCATCACATCACATCTCATCGACACAAGCCACATACTAATTTCATCAATCAAACATCAAACGCCACATTAATTCACAATTTCATCAACCAAATTATTCAATGTCACATAAAATAATGCACAACTAACTCAATGCATGTGGTATCAAACTCTTTGATGAACACTTGGTCACCACCCTCCAAAGATTCCCACCATAGGATCGATTGCCTCTTAGAATCAGAGCACATCATAAACGCACACAATGAAATTGAGACTCATCATAAGTGGAACACCTTCCAAAATAGCGGATCACTGTCCAAATATGCTATGAGTGCATGATGCAAGACAACTTCATAATATAATTGCGACCACGGCTAGTCAAATTGCATCATCATTCATATAATCAACATAAACTCATCTTCACATAACATGTATACAAATTAACACGCGCTTCATTAATCCTCATCACAAGCAACTTATATTACATCACGTCATCATCATAACCACCATAATAATTCCACAACAACATCATATTCATCATTAGAAATAGAACATCCATAATTATCAATTATACAAGGCATTTGCATACATTTCACAAAACGACATAACTCAACACATAAAAAACACCCGTCCACGCGCCAATAGTACAAACAATATTTTTAAGTTAAAGTGCGTTAAACCAACTTTTCGACGATTCGAGCGGCGAACCAATCAAACACTCACAACTCAAAGTATTCTATTGATTCCAACATTTAAACTACTTTTCACTCATACAATAACTTATGCGTTAAAGTGTTTATCTTATAGGTCCACTCCTGATCTGCTATACCAAAAACACGCATCACCATCAGGAGCGCATCCACATAGAGGCTTACTGTGGCTATAGCCACACCAGAATTTTCTCTATTTATATATGCACTCTGAAGAGAGAGGTTGTGTATAGAGAAGAATTTTTCTTGAGTGAAAAAGAAAGGATGAAGGATAGATTTCGAGGGGCTGATTCTGCATTGTATAACACATTAAATATTATAGCAAAGTAGTAGCATGTGACTATGTGTAGCTATAGCTAGGTAATAATGATGCTAGGAAATTGTAGATGTCATCAACCATTGACATGCTAAAATGTTGAGTTATATAAAAACACTACACAACTTGTTTATATACAATAAATCTTTTGAACTAATTGAATTATTGTCATTTTAACACGTGGGTTATTCAAAGCTACCACGTACCATTGATGATTTGTTGAGTCTAGAAATAAGGAAAGAAACAACTTACTATGGTAGTGTTATGGTAGTGTGGTGACTTGGATTTCTTGTCCCTTGCAATGATTTAATGATACAATAGTTTTAGATGAATACATAATAAAAAAAGAGATATGTAGTACTAATATTTTTCCTCTGTATATTTAACAATTATTGTTATTTATCAGTAAGATGCATCAAGAATTCAAATTTTTTATAATAAATTATGACCGGATTAAATCTAAGTTGCCACCAATTTCACACTTTCGAGAATGTATTTGTTTATAAGTCTTATTTGATTCATCTCAGGTGTTTGATATGAATTCATTATTAGACATGGTTGAGGTTTATCCAAATTATTCTGTAAATGTATCGGAAATATTGGTGCAACATCAATTTTAAAATTATGTTAGAAATGTTCGATGTGAACCAAAACAAATTAAAATGACTTTCATATCTTTATAAAAATCTTGTGGAAACAAATAAGTGCAACACATTTGATATGATATATAAGCTTATAAAATTGACTTTAGTCTTGCTGATAGCAACTGCAAGCATGAAACGTGTTTTTTTATCTATGAAATTAGAGAAGAGTCACATTTGTAATAAAATAAGTGATTAGTGGTTAAATGACCTTTTTGTAATTTTTATAGAAAAAGATGTTCTTGGAACAATTAACAAAGATGTTGTTTTAACTCTTTTTCATTGATTTCCATGTATATGTATTGCAATAAATAATGTTATACTTATTTTCAATGTAATTCATGATTTCTTCTATGTTTAGCCACACAAATATATAACGTCTAGATCCGCCCCTGATTACCATGTCTGAACGCTATCTCACTTCATCATCATCTAATTTTAATTCCCGAATGGCTACCATTAGAGTACCCAATTTTTTCAAAGTTATGCATGCCTTAAAAAATAAGCCCGTTTTACATAAGTGACTGACTAGAAAACGAATGTGAAGTATTCGTCTTTCATCTTAGTGTGAAAAAACATGAAATATATCATGCGCCCATCAAATCCAAAAAAAATGCTAATATTTCATATTTGTGTTACAACAATTTGTTGGCTGAGAAATGCTACTCTTACATCCCAATTTGGCACTACACCTTATATCAATTAAGAGAAATGATATATGTACACTGCAATTATGACACCATATGCTACACCGTAGCTTTTAGTTTTTATATTGCCCTGACACAGATTTCAATTTTGAATAAAATAATAAATAAAAACAAAAAAAGTATGTAATACCGTATAGATATACGGTGTATATGTAGGCTTTAGTGTACATATAGCATTCCTGATCAATTAAATACAATTCACTTTTATTACTATATTTTATTATTTTTTTGTGTATTGAAATTTGGAACAAAGGCAAAAAAATTATATATAGCCTCGGTGTAAGAGAGAGGTGTTACAATTAGGGGTGGCAAAATGGGCCGGGGCCCGCCGGGCCGCCCGCGCACCCGCCAAAAATTGGCGGGTTGGGTTGAGATTTTAGGCTCGCCGCTCGCCAAAGCCCGTCCCGCCAAAACCCGCCGCCCGCCATACCCGCCCCGCCAAAGCCCGCCGCTCGCCAAAACCCGCTCCTCCTCCAAAACTCACTTTTTTTTAGTTAATTCTAGTAATTGTAATTCTTGATGGTTTATTTTATACATTTATTTGTAAATATATGTAATATTTTTTAGAGTAAATTTGTTAAAAAATTACTTTTATAAAAAATTGTTTTAAAAAATAAGTGAAAAGTTTAATTAAAAGGTAAAAAAAACATATTAATCTATTAAAAAAATATAAATAAAATTAGGCGGATAAGTCCGCCGCCCGCTAACCCGCCACCTTGGCGGGCATGCCCGCCCCGCTCACTTTTTGGCGGGCATAAGGCGGGGCGGGCGGCGGGCGGGGCGGCCCGTTTTGCCACCCCTAGTTACATTATGGTGTACATACAAGAGCAAGATGGAAAGGTGTCTCCATTCTCCATGCTGGACGCTTTTCAATTTCTTCTGGTCACACCAACAGTAGTCAGTAGCTGCATTTGGCTTGTTGAAAACAATTAGACAGTACTACTTTTGAATTTATTTGTAGATATTTATTTGTATCATCCAATCAAACAATATTATTTAATATTAGATCACTTTTAAATTATAAATTATATCACTTTTAAATTTGTTATATTTTAAAATAAATTAAAATTTTAAATCAATTTTTATAAAACTTAATGATATTTAATTAAAACTCATGGAGATAAGAAAAAAAATCAAAAAAAACCTAGGATTATTAAACAGTTTGAATTTCATGGTGAATAATAACAACAAAAAAAAACTTCTATTTCCAAGCAATTTGGTTTAGTCTAGTAATCATCAATGGTGGAGCAATATTCAGACTTTTTTAACAGTCGCCTCATGCACCTTGAGTCCTCATTGAATCAACAGCACCACTATCACCACCTAAATACTCCGACATCAAAATCATCAAACGCCTTTGCGAGTCCTTAATGAAGTTTTCGATCTTTTCTGTCCTAATAGGATCATTCAAGTACTTGACAAGGTGACGCTTCTTCACAATGCCACCAAATGCCTCAACGGCCTTCGCAAATCCTAACTCGTGAATTTTTGGTAAAGGAGTTATCCCCCTAGATCTACAGTCCTCTTCATAAAGCTTATAAGCCTCAACTCTCAATTCAGTTATGGGGAGCTCTTCGTATCCATAAATAGGACCTAACGTTAACTTCAATTCAGCCCTAATTTTTGCATGTTTTATCTCCAGCTCCATTCGACGCTTCTTTATTTCATCGATCTCTCTGAATGCGTTGCATACGAGAAGCATAATCAGCTTTTGACATTTCATTCTTCTTTTCTAGTTTCTTCTTTGATATTCTTGTTGTTACATCCTCCATAACTTTCTTACCTTGTTCATCATTCAGCAGCCAGTTCATATTGTCGAAGAGAAGCCAATTTCGATGAGTGAGGAACATGCAGTATTGACCCTGGCTTGCCGCTCAACAAACGATTCCTCTAAGCCGCCGTCAACCGGAATAGATTGAACCATAGCTGGAGAGTGATCTGTGTTGCCTACAAGAGAGATAAAATTAAACAATGTAAAATGTATTCTTGTTGATTGAAATCAAAGTATCATATATAAATAACTCAACTGGCTTGAATTACTTAAACTAAGTGCTTAATCTTGCAAAAGTGTAAATAGAAAGGAAAATACCTTTGTTCTGCCGCTTACCAGTTTCTTGTATTTGAACCCTAGACCTTTTGTGTTTCACTTTCTTTTATTTATATAGTTATATTTACTTTTTAAAAAAAAATAAAAAATAATAACAGAAAATAACAAACTGATTTATTTCTTATTTGGCAATCCTACCTGTGTGACTTGGTTTGTGTATATATTTCCACCATTGGATTAGAATCCTTATCAACGGTTGAAGATTGTTTAACTTGAAATGAAAGACACCAAAAGCAAAAACAAACGGTTATCAACAGAAGTACTCTCCGATGAGGGAGAATCAGAATAACTAACAACTTGTGAAACCGTTGTTCTATTTGGTGCCACCTAGCCTCTTGAAACCCAAATTACTCGTGCCATATACTCTGTGGAATGGGAAACAAGATTAACTTTTGACAAATTCATAGCCACATTGTAGCTTATCTGTTACCGGTATCCTTACGCATAGCTGGTTAATATTTTTAAATCAACTATCTACCCATTAATAAAATGTAGCCCAAAATTACCATATACCCCTTTCACTCAAAATAATTTGCACTACCAAAAGGGCTATCCTGTAATTAACAAAATAAATATTCATCCATGCCATTTGGTTTCCTTCTATTGGTTGATGTTCTCATTTTGTACTTTCCCATTCTACTTTTCAAATCATTTCGTTTCCCTCCAAACAAATATAATCACTGGCCAAGCTATACACTAACCAATACTCTCTCTGCAAACATCACCAACATTTCTTCTCTCAACCTTGCGCATCCGGAGATATCTTCCACCACCCGGAGAACTACTTTCTCCAGAAATCAACCACACCAGGTTTGAACTCACTCGGATTCCTCACGCTATGTCATTTATTTGAACGGTTAAACAAAAAAATTCCATCTTTCAACACTTTCGTGTTGCAAAACCTTGGGTCACCGTCGTTTTTGTGTGTTTCAAGCAACTCTGACTTCTATTATCTTTCAACACTTTCCTAACATGTTTTGCCAACAAATTGATTTTGTGTCTTTGCTGTTGCTATTTATCTTTCTTTGTTGTTGTTTATGCTTGCAAAGTGTTGTTTGTTTCCTTTTACTCTGACTACTAATGCCTTTGTTTGGATCTAACATGGTTTGCCAACAAATGGTATTTGTGTGTTTGCTGTTGCTATTTATTTTTCTTTGTTGTTGTTAATGCTTGCAATGTGTTGTTTGTTTCCTTTTACTATGACTTCTAATGCCTTTGTTGTTGTTGTATATGCTTCCTAATCCAAACTCATTTTTACCACAGGAACGATGTCGAGGCAGCCCATTCTAATCAAGGATCTGGTCAAGGGGAACCAAGTGTGGAAAATGCTCATTAGAGTAATTGATTTGTGGGTTGTTATTGAAAAAAATGGGCAACAACACATGGAAGCCGTTATTCAAGATGGACAGGTATACTTATTTCTAACTCTAAACATTTTTCATAAACCTAACACACTTTTGGTTAGTTTGTTTTCGTTTGACCATCTTCAGAGTTCTTTGTGTTCACATGAACTTAATGTACATTCCAACTTTTTGGTTGTTGTCTATGCATTTCATAGGGTGATAAGATTCATGTGATAACTCGGAGCAGGGACTACCAAGAATGGGTTGAAGTTCTCAAGGAGCATGAGACGTATACTATATATAACGGAGAGCCAGTTGAAAACGATGTTCCACTGAAAGTGTGCTGTAACCCACTCAAGCTCATCTTCAATGGAGGCACTACCATGACCAAAGTGGCTATCCCGGAAATACCAGCTCATAGTTTCAGTTTCTTCCCTATTGAGAAGTTCCTCAGAGGTGACTACAAACATGACATGTTGTATGGTAAGCTGTACTAACCATTGCCACTGTTACTACCGTGTTCATACAATTTTAAGACTTTTCACTCAAAGGCATGGTTATCAGGGATGTTATTGTTGTGTTCATACCATTTTAGATATTTTGCTGATGCCACTGAGATTATCATACCCTGCAGATGTGATTGGGGTGTTACAGGATGTTTTAAAGACCCAGATGGGAGGTGGGGGAAGAAAGTCTTGCGTCAATGTCAATTTACGTGATGTACAGGGGAATGTCATTGAGCTGGTACTATGGGATGATTATGCTAAGCAGTTTGTGAACTACACTACCCCTAACAACTTATCTGGTCCTACTTTAATAGTATTGACACATGCATGGTGCAAGCCCAATACAGGTTTGATTAACAAATCGGTCTCGCGTCCTTTTCATGTTGTTTTTTTTTCTAACTAAACGAGTGTTACACGTTACATTTCAGTTTCGGGATTGCCGTGTCTTTCCAATGCATGGAACGGCTCTAGGCTATACTTTAACTTGGATCATCCACAGGTTGTTAAATACAAAGCTAGGTAAGAAGTTCTTAGAGAACAATTAGTGAAATACATCATGCATTCCTATTTAATAGTATTTGACTACTTATTTTGATGTAACAGCTTTGGAGACAACATGCCTGCCCCTTCCCAATCAATGACTTGCGATTCATCCGGTCAATCTAGCAACAATTTCTGGACTAAACTAAGTGAGGTCAAAAGTATTAGTGCAATATCTGAATCTGGAAAGGTGTTACTATTACTTTATATTACTTTGTTTGTATGATGGATCTATTACATTGCAATTATGGTAACATTAGTTTTGAATCCAACCTCTTTAAATAACAATACTGGTTTGTTGTGCTTACCACTATGTTTTATTCTAATTCCAATTCTGATTTCCATGTAACTGTTTGCAACAGGACTGCTATGCAACAACTATTGGGACGACCATAGGTTTTAATGCCTCGAAGTTTGGATGGTATTTTGAATCGACTGGAAACACAGAGGCTGAAACCGTTACCAAGTAAACATTTGAGCTTTCCCTTATATTCAATTTGGACTCTTTTTCTTATGGCATGATTTAATGTTAATTGACACTTTCCTTTCTAGATTCAAACTGGAGGTTGAAGTGGAGTACGATAACCACAAGGGAATCTTTGTTTTTTGGGATAAGGATTGCATACCTTATACTAAATTGTCTGCTAAGGAACTGCGAGAAGTTATGAAAGCTGTAAGTGTGACATTACCTTTTATATTACGTACATTGCATCAGAAATAAAAAAAGTTAACCATTTAACACTTTGAATGACTTGGTGTAGGCTGGAGAGGATAATCCTAAGATTTGGCCCACTCACCTTGATGTTCTATTGAATAGAACATTGGTCTTTCGTATCAAGTATCAATCATAATACCGACGATTCTCTATCGTGAAGATACTTAACGAAGACGGCCTTTATGATAAGTTTCACAACTACCTCACACCGGATGAGGTAATCGGCAACTCTTTTACACTATTTTATGTACCTTTACATGGTGGAACATTAACATTTACCTAACAACATTTGTATTATTTCAGAATGCAACTAATGAAGAAGTTGAGGAAATGGACACCACTTCTCCAAATCTTACTCCAAACCAAGTGAGTTCATAACAAGCCATTGCTGTAACAAAAACATTCATCTTATAATGATCCCATTCTGTATACAGAATGCTAACTCCTTTATGCTTGGCATACGTAGGTCACTCAAAGTTCTGAACAATCAATCGGTGCTCAACCACTTCATGCCGCTAACCATTCGGGGAGTCCTACTGCCAGCTGCAGCAGTACACCTGCCAAGAGGGTTGCCACGTCGACCTCAGTGAACGAAGCCATCCAGTCTGAGGAGCTGACTCCCAAGCAATCAGCCACTAAGGCCAAGCCCGGAAAGAAGACCAAGCATATCAAGAAGGAGTAACTTTGGTGGTTTGGTTGCAGCAGATTGTCACATTTTTTGATGCTTACCATGGCATTTAACTATTTGTAAGGATATAATCCAACTTTTAAAACCTTATTTTGTTGGCCATTGTCTTATGACTTTGAAGTTGCCATTATTCAAGTACTTAGAGACCTATTCTGTTTATTTAATATGTTTTGTAATGAACCTTAATGATGCTACAATATGCATCACCTCTCAATGAATGGAAAGCTAATGCTATATCTTTGCTGCAATTTACATGACCTCTTGCACTGATCATAGCATGCTTAGAGAAAGATTAAGAATAGCTTAATATATGACTCTTGCTTGAATTCTTATAGATAAACTAACTAAATCCTGTTAAATTAGGAAATAGCTCAATTCTTAAAAAAAGAGTAACTGATAGCAAATATACTATGTCTGCATTTTGTTAGTTAGCATTTTGTAAATTAGTTTCAAACTACTATGTCTGCATACATTATTAATTTCTGTTAGCAAATATATTAGCAACTACTATGTCTGCATAAATTTTTGGTTTACCATACATTTAGTGTTTCAAAGTTCTATTTTATGATAAATCCAAATATTGGTATAATGTAAGTTGCTGATGAGTATTGTTTCATAGCAGCAGAACCTAAAATGATATAGCATATGTTTGAATGCTTAACTGTTTTGCAGGTAATATACACTGGGACATAACTTGTGAAACAATTTATTGAATGTAACTTTTATACTACCTTGCTATCTTGTACTGCACAAGGGGTTGGGTTTCAGGACTGAATCCTGTTAGATTATTTTTTGTCCAAATTTTGATACATTTATTAACTAGAGTATGTTTTTAAGTTATATAGGGTTTGGTTAAATATTATGTTACTTACTTTAATATTTAGTTAGCATTTGGTTCCAATTCAATGGTTAGTTAGTGAGTTATATTTCTGTTTCCAATCAGTTTGGTTCTTAGTTTATACTGTTAGCATAGTTTTAGTAAATTAGTTGCAAAATTTATTCATTGTAATTTGTTTTGGCTATAGTTATTTTTAGCATACATATGGAACCATTAGAATCATTCTAATCAGCACACAACATGGGAGGGAATCAGACATGTTATAGGAGGGACCTTATGTGATTTGGTAGATGATTAGAGTCAATGTAAACAAAGACCCGTGCTAGCAAATACATTGCCATGCACTCTGTTTGCATACATTTTTTGTTAACAGACATTTAGTAACATCTAATTTATGTATCTCAATTTAATATTCATGAATTGGCTCAATTAGAATTTAAGTTTCTCCTACTTCTAACAACTGATAATTAGAGTTGTTTCTACACATACAATAACCTAAAAATATAAATTAATTTAGAACCTCTCTTCAAGGAAAAACTAGCCAAGACTGGTCAAGCATAGTTCATTTGAAAAACTTTGTGCTATTAGAGTAACTAGGTTCATAAACATGTGCTAATTCTGTATTTATCTTTTGTAATAGATCCAAGGATATTGCAAGATTATAATTGAGTGGCAGCTATGTAGCTGATGCAAGAATTAGCAGGTATCGTACAAAAAGAGGGCCATGCAGGTAAGTAAGCGAGCCTTTAAGAAGTTAGTTGAACTATTTCTTATTTATTAAGTCTGTAGCACTTAGTTCTATTAGCATGTTTCCAAATATATATATACTGGAAATACCACCGGCTTGTAAATAAATTAGCAGCTTGGTTCTTTTGTTCTAGCAGGTCTATTTCAAGCATTTAAATTTATGGCTTTATCTTTTTACAAACCAGACTGTCTTAAACCATTATTATACTGATTTGTTCATTGAAAACAGCATGTAGTAGTACACTGCTGCATCCTTTCATGCGACAACTCATCCGTTTCAAGTACAACCTCCATATGTTTTGGGAAAAGCATAGAGAAATGTGTCAACTCAGCATTAAATGCTGTTAGCAGGGTTACACTTTAATAGGCATGGGGGAACCATTGACTTTTGTTTTTTTCATGGCCAATTTCAACTAACTTCAATTGTGCTTTACCTATCCTCATTTTTTTTCGTAGGTATATATATGCTTTTTGGCAATTACACTTTATTTTCCATTGGAACCATAAATCTTTGGTTAGGACTTAGGTTTATCCCTCCAATGCCGAAATGCAGCTGCATGAAAGTACTTTTTCCTGCACTTTGGAGATAAATTGCACTGTGCTGTCACCTCTACATTAAATGCTTGGAACCCTAATACAAGCTAAGTCATTACATAGTTCATCCACATTAGCTTTTTCCATGTCCATGTTAAATTAGATGTCAGACTATGCCTCATTTGTATGCTTCATGAACCATAGTTATTTAACTTTTACTTACCTAATGGACAAGTGTTGTGCTATATAATTATAATGCTATATACAAATAATAAAAATGGAAATGAAAAGGCAGTTTAAAACATCTTTTTGGACCTATCATGTAAAGATGGAAGTTTTATGTAAAGACATCATTTAGAAATAAGAGTTAGATTAAGGACCTAGCTGTTTTAGTTTAGTTATCTAATTGCTGTAAGTAAACATTTCAACTGCAGGTAACAAAGGTAATAATAAGACTAAAATAAAATGAACTTGACATGAGCATGGAACGATGAAGACTATGGGATGCTTGCCTTGCAAGTGATGATACATCTCCATTACTGAATATTTTATTTCAATAGCTGCCACAGGTAACCTCTTCTGTTCATGGCTAAACTAATCTAAACAATTTATCTAATCTTGAACAAAATGAAAGATATCAACAATGTAAACTACCTAGGTCTGTTTGTGGAGGCACCTCTCAAGATATGACTTTTAGATACAACTATTATTCCATTCTCAATATGTGAAAAACCTTATTGTTGTAAAGGTAAAATAGGATGTTATTTGAGGACCATTTTTTTTGCATAGCATGGGTATAATGCATATTGAAAGTACCCAGATTATAGAAAAGAGATAATAAGAATTTAGTTAATTACCTTAACTTGAATATGAGCATAGGGACTACTATTAACAGATGATCAGAATGCTGGGAAGTATTGGCATTGAAACATGGTTTACAAACATCTCATAGTGTTCATTATATACTGAGGTAACTGATGTACAACCATACCATTAATAATGGTGGTTGAACACATTTATGGTTGAACAACAACTCAATATTTATTGCATGTTACTATGTATATATTTGTTTTTTCAACTGCTGGTTATAACATTCTAATTAGAAGTATATTCCATTGGTTCATTAAATGCTTAATTTGTGGTTTTGTCAATAGCAGCAAAAAATAAGATGCTACCAATGACAATCTGTTTTACTTATGCCCTCAAATGTAGTTTGCCAATGTTGATAGTTTTACTAATCTAATGGAATTTTAACATAATTGATTTGAAAGTTTGCAATTATTAACCTGGTCAATAACTAAATGAGAACAAATTTTTTGTTGACTTTTGTAGATATCTTATTCCAGCCATTTATGGACCCTATTGACACTATTGGTTCAGCCAAAAAGGCAAGGGCAAGAAGATCGTTGCTCTTAAAAGACTTGCGTTCCAAACGTCAAAGATATAATAGTCCACAAGAATTACATGGCCATACAATGATGAATACTCCAATGTCAATGGCTCCTAGGAAACCTTTGCAAGAATTGACTCCATCATTCCAAAACAGTTATGCCGGTTCAGAACCTAGCATATCAAGACACACTTTTAGGACAAATTTTAACACGTCGGAAATAGGTGGTCTGCAAACCAATTTATTCGCAAAATTTGCAGGATTTTCGGCGGCAAAGGAGAACGAATCCTTTACTCCTTCATCATTTGTTAATTTAAATGAACGTTCACCGGCAAGGGAAAGGGGAGTCCTTGGAACTGGAAGTTCTGCTAAGATACACACGTTAGTATACTGCCTTTCCATTTTCACATCAATTTAACATGTCCATCAATACAATGTATGTAGCTTATCTATAAGCCTTACAATATATGAGTCTCATTTCTTATAATCACCCTGTTCAACCTCAACAAGGATTTTAAGCAAATATGGCAATTACATTCATTATGTAATAAACTCTCTCCCATTTATGAGGTTGCACATTGTATCCTTGATTCAGGCATACCTGTTCACGTACCACGGATTCGAGATTGATAAATTAATTATTCCACTCATTATAATGCAATTCATGATTTGCAATCTTACCAGGTGCCCAGCAAGTTCCAGACCAGGTCGGGGTAGGCCTAAAAATGTCTACGGGGTTCCAAATATTGCTAGGAACTT
Organism: Vicia villosa; assembly: GCF_029867415.1. Classification (NCBI taxonomy): domain Eukaryota; kingdom Viridiplantae; phylum Streptophyta; class Magnoliopsida; order Fabales; family Fabaceae; genus Vicia; species Vicia villosa. Next base: position 164,474,547 of record NC_081185.1, read on the forward strand.
GACCAGGAAGTTTCCTATTATCGGAAGTACAAACACCGCTACGCCGGCCTCTACTCTCGAGGGAAATGAACAATTCAGGTACATACATACCTTGAAGTACATATTGTCCATCTGTTTGATAATATAGTTCAAATTTAATTATATGCACATATTGTTTATCAACATTGCATTCATAAAGGTTTATCAAAGTTTAATAAACTTCATTTGCTCATGACAGCAATCCAACTCTGGACACACATAATGCGTCGGCTGCTAATGCTAATTTTGTTCTTCCAACTCAGCCAGTTCAAAATCCGTCTAATGAAAACAACGCATCGTCTTCCGGAAGTAAACAACGGTATAATTCAAACACAACACCTTCATGCTTGCAACTGCTAACGAGTGGTACAACCCTCCATAGTTAACCAAATATGGAGACTTAACCAAACTTTAATGGCCATATATTATCCCTCTCAAATTTTTATTAGCTCTTGAATCATAGTGTACAAGTAACTAATATGGATGTTATTCACTTGGATTTCCATATGCAGAAGTACTACCATCCTCAAACGAGGTAGGGGCCGGCCTAGAAAACAATTGGCTGAGCTACCATGTCCGCCGTTGAATTTGAATAGCCAGTTCACCTTCCAAGGCTATGCTACGGCATCTTCTGTTACAAATGGGCAACCTCACTCAAGGTACCAAACATGAGAGTTCTCATTATTTTTCCATTTATCTGAGCACCTATTCACTGTTTGTTCATAATTGCCCACCAGGATTTTAACTACACCGTTGGAAATACCTCCCAAAATACCCAGTGCTAGAAACCAACCTGTCTTTCGTGATGTTCCGCCAGTAACACAGTCCACACAGAATAACCATCGTCGCTCGGAGCCAACATGTCCGATTTTTACACCTACGGTCAATATGGATTTTAATAGTGACTCCGACAATGATAGCGACTACGACCCTTTTGCAGGTATGTCTAATACTTTGTTCTATCACTCAATGCTATATTTCAAATCACATTTACATAACAGAGCTGGAAACCTCATCTCAATTTTGCCTAAAAACCTCTGTATTTTCTTAATAGCATATCATTCCGAAGATGAAATTTGTTCAGAGACAGACGAGCATGAAGCACCTTTTGCAATCAATGGCTATGCAACCGGAACTGAGTCGGGTACATTCTTAATCCATTAAAAAAAGTACATACTTAAAGATAGAAAACCATTATAATTTTCATATCAATAACTTTTACATTGATTGTTTGATTGTAGAATATTACGATATTGGTTCACCTCTTATCGAATGTCGGTATTGTAAAGCAATGATGTGGTATCAAGAGAGGATGCACAAGAGTACCCACTCTGCTAACCCGAAGTTTATGATGTGTTGTGGGAACGGAAAAGTTGAACTCCCACTGCCGAGACAGCCTCCGGAACCACTTGCAACACTTTTGTTTGATCACGAAAATAGTGTTAGTCGGAAGTTTCAACAACATATCCGACTATACAATATGATGTTTGCATTCACATCACCTGGAGCAAGGTTGGACAATCGTTTTAACAACGGACGTGGCCCTCCAATACTAAGGATACAAGGTCAAACGTGTCATCGCATCGGTAACATGTTGCCTCCTCAAGGTCAAAAACCAAAGTTCGCTCAGTTATATATTTATGACACCGAAAATGAGGTGGAAAACAGAATGCATCATCTAAGGTAATAACCATGGAAATTTCACTTTGTTGGTTTTAAATTAGTAGGCTAATTTTGAACTGAGCAGTTATATTACATGAATATCCTATTGTCGGTTTAAATTAGTACAACTATAGTGGACCAAGAAGGATACCCGGTTTATAGGAGAAGAAACAACGGACACACCATTCAAAAGAACGACATCATCTTTCATAGTGGTCATGTTGTTCCTCACAATCCAAGTTTGTTGTTGAAGTACGAAGCCCACATCAACATGGAATGGTGCAATCAAAATACTTCTATCAAATACCTTTTCAAATATATTAACAAAGGCTCCGATAGAATTTCAGCAATCATACAAGGCCAAGATAAAAACAACGTTGATGAGATCAAACAATATTTGGATTGTCGATACATCTCCCCAAGCGAAGCATGTTGGCGGATATTTTCTTATTCTATTCATGGCAGAAAACCGACCGTAGAAAGATTGTTTTTTCACATGGAAGGTGAAAATTTCGTGTACTACAAAGACTACGAGCAGGTTGGTGATGTGTTGCTCAAACCAAGTGTAACAGAGTCCATGTTTACGGCTTGGTTTGAGGCTAACAAAACTTATGAGGAAGCAAGATTACTAACTTATGGTGACTTTGTTTCTAAATTTGTCTATCACAAACGAAGTCGAAGTTGGAAACCAAGGAAGCGAGGGTATACCATTGGTCGACTGATTTGGGTTCCGCAATCCACCGGCGAGTTGTTTTATTTAAGAATGATGCTTACCGTCAAGAAAGGTCCGTTATGCTATCAAGATATCAAAACGGTTGATGGTAAGAAGTGCAAAACTTTTAGAGATGCGTGTTTTGCCATGGGTTTTTTACAAGATGATCGTGAATTTGTCGAGGCAATAAAAGAGGCGCATCTTTGGGGTTCGGGTCCTTTTTTGCGCAAACTATTTGTGACAATGTTACTTTCAGGATCCATGAATAGACCTGAACATGTTTGGAGAAAGACTTGGAGATATTTATCGGACGGCATTCTCCATGATCAACGGTTATTGGCAAGAAATCAAGGTATGCAATCTTACTAAATTTGTGATATTTTTTCTTTATTTGCCTTGCTGTTACAAATGATGCCAATAATTTTCGTAGTTAGTAGTAGGAATATTACATAATTCTATTTGTTTACTTAATTCATTACATTATTTAGTATAGTTTACATTGTTTCAAATTAACCTTTTTATGGTGAACATAGTAGTAGAAGGTAGTCATATTATCCAGTTCTGTTTTGGAACTCACGGTATTTGACGATTCAGCAACAGCTAGAATGGGCTAACGGTATCACATTTCAATGCGATACATGATATATATAAAGCTTATGTAAAAGGCGCTGTTATAACCTTGTCATGTTAGATGAATTTTTGTCTTTTTCCAATAATATATGCTAAGTCACACAGAATTAAAGTGCTGGAATATTTGCATATAGGTACTGCATTGCACATTTTAGGTTTTGTTTACATATACTTTTTTTATATTTCAACACCAGTACGGTATTAATAGTTATAAGCCATGAGGTTCTAAATGTGCAATATGAACTCAACGGTTATAATTCATAATATTTCCAAATTTTTGAATAGTCTTCATAAATATGATTTACTTTCCTTTTTAATCATAGGTTTGACAATGAGCGACGCCGAGCTAAAGGAACGGACACTGATGGCTATTGAAATACTATTGCAAAATAATAATCGTAGCTTAAAGGACTTCAAACCAATGCCAGTTCCAAAAGAGGATGTCGTTTTCTTTACAGGAAACAGATTACTCTATGATGAACGTCAATATGATGTTGTTGAACAACATCAAATTTTTGAACATTTGTCTGCTTCTCTTACAGGTAATATGACTATCTTATTACAACAATTTAGAATATTTCAACTCTTGCATTATATTAACAAATCTGTTTGGAAACATCTCTTATACATAGATGAACAAAGAGGAATTTTTGAAGAAATCATGGAGGCTGTAGAGAAGCAACAAGGAGGTGTTTTTTTCCTGTATGGCTATGGTGGAACTGGTAAGACCTTTATGTGGAAAACTTTATCAGCAGCACTTAGGTATAAGAAAAAAATTGTCTTGCCAGTTGCCTCAAGTGGAATTGCAAGTTTGTTGTTACCTGGTGGAAGAACAGCTCATTCTAGATTTAGGATTCCTGTTCCGACTTTAGAAAATTCTATTTGCAACATTGAAAAACAAGATGATCTTGCTGGGCTTCTAAAGATGACAGATTTAATTATATGGGATGAGGCTCCTATGGCCAATAAATTTTGCTTTGAATCTCTCGACAAATCCTTAAGAGATATTATGAGTGAAATCCCACATGCATCTAGCAAAGTTTTTGGTGGTAAGGTTGTTGTGTTTGGTGGTGACTTCCGACAAATACTCCCTGTTATACCAAGAGGAACTAGATCAGACATTATCCATGCAACAATAAATGCTTCTTATATTTGGGATCATTGTAAGGTATTGAGGCTTACAAAGAACATGCGCTTGCAAAATGGTGATAATGCTTCTTCTACAAATTATGACATAAGGAGCTTTTCTGAGTGGATTTTAAAAATTGGAGATGGGACCATGTGTGAGCCAAATGATGGTTATGTTGATATTTGTATTCCAGATGAGTTCTTGATTTCTAGCTTTTCTGATCCAATCAAGGCAATTGTTGAAGATACATATCCTGATCTCATTCATAATTATCTTGATTCCAATTATCTTCAAAGTCGTGCGATCTTAGCTTCAACAATTGAAGTTGTTGATGATATCAACCAATATATCACAAATCTTATTCCAGGTATATAAATCAAACTTAGTTCATTCTGTTTAAGTTAATTGTTAACACCTTTTTATATGTTTTGCAAAATTATGGTGCCCATTCATTGTAACTAAATATAGGTCTTTCGAAATTGTTGTAGGAGAAGAGAAAGAATACTTTAGTAGTGATTCTATTGATAAATCTGATGTCACTAGCTTTGATGCATATGAGCATGTGACACCTGAGTTCCTAAATGCTCTCAAAACTTCGGGACTGCCTAACCATTCAATCAAGTTGAAAGTTGGTGCCACTATTATGTTAATGCGCAATTTAGATCAGTCTGAAGGATTGTGCGATGGTACAAGGCTAACTGTAACCAGACTTGCTAATCATGTCATTGAAGCTAAGATCATTTCTGGAAAAAATATTGGTAACTTATTTTATATTCCTAGAATGTCTCTATCTCCCTCACAATCGCCTTGGCCGTTTAAATTGGTAAGACGCCAGTTTCCAATTATTGTTTCCTTTGCCATGACTATTAACAAATCTCAAGGGCAATCACTTGATAATGTTGGGTTGTATTTGCCTAAAGAAGTTTTTAGTCATGGGCAATTATATGTGGCTATCTCAAGAGTCAAATCGAAAAAGGGTTTAAGGATTCTTATTCATGACAAAGATAAACAATCTATGAGCTCTACCACCAATGTTGTATTCAAAGAAGTGTTCCATAACATTTGAAAAGGTCCAATTTTTTTAAATATTATCTTATCATGCCATTAACAACATTTGATAAATATTTGTTGTTCTTAACATGCACATGCTAACTTATTATTCGTTTTCAAAATATTTCAGGTCCAACATTCACTTCATTTTTGAGATTCATGCTGCAGCCAATGTTGTTTTCAAACAACCGTTCCATAAAGGTCCAATTTTTATAAATATTATCTTATCATGCCATTATCAACATTTGCTAAATATTGGTTGTTGTTTAGTTGCACATTCTAACTTATTATTCGTTTTCAAACTATTTCAGGTCCAAACATTCACTCCATTTTTGAGATTCATGCTGCAGCCATATTTTTATTTCAATCAAACATGCAAAATAGTTTTTTGACATTATAGCTCTTTCATGTTTTATGACATTGTAAAAACTAAATATATCCTATTGGAATTATGGTTTTGAGATGATAAAGTTATTGTTCAATGGTTTTTATTTTAAAGTTGGCATATCTTAATAATATTACCCGTGCGGCAGCACGGGTTTGTTACTAGTATATTATAAAAAAATTAAAATATCACATGCTATGAAATAGTTGAGCACGGATAGGAGTGGAATCGAGGATTTAAATTTGCTGCAGAAATCGATACAATATCAAATATAATTTAATAAAATAATATCAACCATAATTCAAAGTCTAAATCCAATCAGAATAGTATATAAATAGTTTGTATTATTATTTATACAATTTAATAATATAATTTTTATTTCTTTTATATTCTTTCTTTATTCTCTATTATCTCCTCAGGCATTAACAAATCCCATATTCACGCATTTTTGTAAACTTAGTCCGTTTGATTAAAATTAGACCATACTAATTTAAATAAAATATTTTCACACTATAAAATAAATTTTTTTTCTTTCTAATCCAACAATTGATAATAGTTTGATTGCATGAAAAGGATGATTACAATAGATTCAAATTCAGAAATAACAGGAATATATATATATATATATATATATATATATATATATATATATATATATATGAGAAAAAGAGATATGCACCGACATTGTAAAATATTTTTACACTGTCAACCAATCACAACCATGTATTTAATTAAAACATAATTTTAATTAAAAAAAATTAATATGACATGGCAAGTGTAAGGATTTTGATTGGATGTATGTGTAAAGTTTGTTTACACTGTCTATGCACTACCTTTAAACTATATATATATATATATATATATATATATATATATATATATATATATATATATATATATATATATATATATATATATATATATATATATGATCTAATATTAAAGTGTCAAATTTAGTAACATGATACCTCTGATAATTCTTTACTATCTGTTGGATTGAAAGATATTATGATATAGATAACGTCGGCAAAATTTAACATTAATTGGAAATCATTTGATATGTCAACGAGATACATAAAACTAACGTCTTACAAAACCGTTAATTTTGATCATTCTCGTTAATATATCAAATGATGTTAAACTTTATGGACATAATCTATATCATAATAACTTTCAATTCAACGGTAAATTGTGTTATACGGATATGCAGTAAAGACTTATCAGAAATGTCAGTGTTATTTGGTTCTGTTATATATATGGGATGGGATCAAATCTCAACCAAGGTGTCAAAATTTAATTTGACACCAAATCTCAACCGTTAATATGAGACAAGATCCATTAACACCAGGTGTAAATCTAAAAGACTTACACTAAATTTCAATCATGTAAAGAATCGATCAAACGGTCATATTATATGAAATTAGAAAAAACCTATTTTCTCTCCTAAAAAATAGGCTAGACTGTTTGATCGAATGCTATTAACGGTTAAGATTTGATATAAGTCTTTTAAATTCACACTTGGTGTGAATGGATCTTTTATATATATATATATATATATATATATATATATATATATATATATATATATATATATATATATATATATATATATAAAGTGAGAATGCTATTTTCATGTGAGAATGATATGAATAACTATTAGCCCTTCGATTTAAACATAAATGCTTTTGATTAAAATTTCGTATGTGATTTTCTTTCATCATTTATCAAAAAGCCAAATGAAAAATAAATTGGTCCAATATTGTCGCTTTTACTGAGTTTGGCCCAACATGAGTCTCGTTTGAATGAGTAGCGCCATCAACTCAGATCCTTCAAGATGCAAACCCCTAACGAGTTCATCGACCCCACTATCTTCCATGATTTTTTTCCAAATTGTTCTTTCCTTTGCCACGTGTCCCTCATTTAATTCTATCCTTGATTATTCCTCGAGATGCCACTTCAATTTCTCTGTATGGTAGTACATATTTTTTTATTTCTTTCTTCCTTCTCTCTCTCCAAATGTTGTTTTCCAACAGCTTCTTTTGACCTCTCCATAATTTCCTTTCATGTCTTTACGTTATAATCGTCCATAATATGATTATTCTCTTCAATGATTCTGAAATGGGCATTAATCTCATTTATAACTTATTATTCACTTAGAGCATTGAACCTAAATCCCTTGGTTTGTGCCTTAGCATTGATTGTACCTTTGATTAGCGTTGCACTACTTCCCTTCCCCGTCTGTCCGCCAACATGAACCTCCGTCTTGTTCTTCCTTACTTTTCTTGTTTTATCACTACAAAAAAAACTCATTAGTGACATGAAAATCACGCCACAAATAGAAAAAACACATCACAAACCAAAGTTTGCGACGTGAAATATTACGTCGCAAGAGGCAAGGTGGCAACTCAGTAGTGACGTGATTTTCACTTCACTATTTAGTGAAGTGAAAATCACGTCACTAATTTTGGACCAAATATTCACACAACTTAAATCAGAGCAGGCGTAGTAGGTTTGGTTCAAAAAGGGAATCTTCAGCTGCGACGTGTTTTTCATGTCACTAATTAGTGACATGTAAATCACGTCACTAATTATTGCATTTATTAAATAAAAATTGTTATAGACGTTTATTGGTTGCGATGTTTATCAGGATGTATTCGATCAAAGTGCTTCCATGCCTCGCCATCAGATGGATGCCACATAGTGTCTGGACTTGTTTTATTTGTATGATGCTATGTCATTTAACTTGCACTGTGCATTGAAGCAAACATTCTTTTTAACCTTGGTATTATCGGAAGATAAAACATGAACTTTACTGCTTCACGGTCTTGATTAGTGTTAATGGCTCTACTGCGAACTTTATCTCTTGGACTCATACAAAAATTACCTTCCTCCAACAATTCATCTTTAGCACCAAACTCATTGTCATAAAACAACATACAACCATTAATCCAACAATCAATCTTTCTTACTCTTAAGCCCAACTTCGACACCAACTTCTTTGCTTCATTAAATGTTGTAGGCAAGTTGTCTTTCATTGCAGTTGAGTCCAACATCATTTTTACGAATAATTCCAAACACTGATCAAGAACATTCCAATTTGACTTGGCGGCCAATAATCTCACACACATTGATAACTTTGAGTCAGACGACCCATCAAACAACAGCGTATTCATCTCATTCAACAACTGATAAAATTTATGCGCTTCCTCATTCGACAACTCTTCCCCACCAAAATCTTCAGGTTGATCATAGGTCACGTTCACACCAAAAGCATCCTCAACCATGTCACCAATCAGATTAAAGTTTTCCTCATATTCCATAGGCGGTCTTTCCTCATATTCCATAGGAGGTCGACTACTATTGAAAGTATTTTGGGTAAATATTTTCTAATATATCATATCCATAGAGACTGAGTCAATATTACTGCCGTTCTATAGTCAAATTATAATGAGTGGTAAAAAGCATTGGTTTTGATTATTTAGTCTAAAAGTGCGTATAAGAAAGTAATAATTAATTGACTGAAAGCTTAAAGAATAAATAACAATGGTGATGAATATGTTGAGTTCTAGGGTTCATCAACCTATTCGTATGCAATTGATCAATTAATCCACAAGTGAACCATTATATAAGTTATTATCTTCATTCATCCTCAAAACTGACCTCATGTCTAAGATCAATTTAGAACCACCTATACCGGTATGATATTCGATCTCTCAGAATAACAATAAGGATAAAGGGAATTAAACACAATGATTTACGAAAGCTTATTCATAATCCCATCTCTGCGAATCAAGAACAAATCAATATAAAAACCTAGGGCAAAAGTATGAACCCTATCTCTCGATTGATAGTTCAACAATGATATAAAATAGAAGCAAGGTTCTTTATTGATAATAAAACTTAAACAATTGTTCACATGAATTAATCAAAGTTATTGCATATTCATAGGTTAACTACTACCTTAAACTCAACACAATGGGGTTTAGCTCTCCATAGTCATAAAGAATACACAAAACTTCATAGATGGATTCATCTTGATCAAGGGAATGTCTTCGATTGATGTTGAATTCTCCGTCGAATGTTGTTTTCAGCTCTGGAATATGAATGCTCTCTGAATTTCGCTCACCAAAGATCTTCCCTATATGAGGATTATGGCTTCTTTTTATAACAAAGTTTCTTTTTACGAAGCTCCCGCGGCGCGGCACGGGTTAGCGAGGCGCGAACTGGGACCTGAAGGTTTGGCGCCTCTCGCCAAGTTTTGCTGCGGCTCGACCTCTGCTATATCCCACTTCTTTGTGATTTTGCGTCTCCATTGTTCTTACGCCTTCGTGTTTCCTCGTCCTTGCCTTCCAGCTTTAATACCTGCACAAATATCACCCAAAGTGATTCAATTTGCTCTACAATTAGCATCAAACTTCTAGAGTTCAATTCTAACCATAAAATCACTAAAAATCATACAATAAGCTCGATTTCAGATCAAACGGTAGTTATTTTAACACATGAAAATACTAATAATTCATTCCTAACAAACTCTCCCCAACTTAGAGTTTTGTTTGTGCCTAAACAAAATTACTCACCTTAGTGAATACAACAACACATACCAACAATCATGCAACAAGTTTTTCAAAGATTTTTTTCAAATGGCTCAATTCAGTGATCAAATCAGATACTCTTCATCTACCTGAAAACTCAGAACATGCACATGAAACAGATTTTGAAAGGAAATTACCTCCAGAAGTTCAAAACACTTCACAACCGTAGTTGAATCAGCACTAATCACTCTCATCAGAAAGTACGATGAATAAAAGAGGGGTTAAACACTCATTCAAACAATTAAATCAACAAGTATTCATATCATACGTTCACCGTATTGTTAGCATCAAGTCCTGTGAAATCTGAGAATCGGAAGGTCTTTATAGGGTTGTAATGTGGTTTAGATTCAAAGAAAAGAAGATATTTAAAGGTTGTTCCTATTCTAGGGAAGCATCCTAATCATATTCGTAGCTCGATATTTCTTTTCTTTTCTTCAAACATTTTCCTTCTTTTTTTTTCTCAACAACTTTCTAGGTTCAAATGTTGTCTTTCTTTTGTTTTTCTTTATTCTCAAGCTACGAATTTCTTCTGTTCTTTGCAAAACACCACTTGTACTTACTCTTCCTTTGATTATGAATCTCCCCAACTTGGAGATCAACCTGTATTCAGATTCTATGAATGCTCCCCTACTTTCTATTAAGGTAAAAGCGAAAACACATCACCAAATTTTATGGTTGATGGTCCAAAATAAAACTTTTTATTGAGATCAAAACCTCACCAGATGTTTTTCTTGGTGCATATTATGATATTTATCTTGACCTCAGTCTCAAAGAATGGTTAGCAAAGGATCACACTCTCACAGAAAAGAAGTAAGCTTTAAGATGGAATAGGCTAAAAGAAACTCTCAATTTCAAACAAGTGCCTAAGTCATTTTCACAGATTTTCACAAGACGATGCGACAACCGGTTTAGCAAAATACAAACATGTCGAAGTAATCGATGGTCTCCTGCATATAGTAAACAATGGAAAGCTTTCCTCACAATGGTTAAGGCTAAGCTGATCCAACAAGAATTGTGTACCATAAAGAACTTCTACAGGAGTTTACTAACAACCTAAGTTTCACGCACACACTAAGAGTCAGAGTTCGAAAATTCATACCTGCGTTGTCACTTTTATTGAAAAAGAAAGGGAAAAATAATTTTTCAAAAATTTCCACTCACTACCACTTTCATGCATGTTGCTCCATTGTTGGCATTCTCATTGTTTCGCTCGAGCTTTTTTAGGAACTACTCATTAACATTTTGGGAAACAAACAAATAATAAACAGAAAATTGAAAAATGCAAAAGAGTAAATCCACCCCCAAACTTGAACTAAACATTAACCTCAATGTTTCAGAACAAGCCCGAGAGGGTTGACTCACAAAGGGTATTGCCAAATCAATTTCTTCTTCCTAGCTTTCACCAGAAAGGTCCCCTTATTATTTCATGAAATAAAAATAAACAAAAAAAATAAAACATTAGAAGTGTGGGTTACCTCCCACGAAGCGCCTCGTTTAACGTCGCATGGCTCGACGGTTCATGGTTAAATCATCAACCATTGTCTCGTTTTCTTGGTACTTTTCTTACCAATGTGAAGCCCCAAAAGTATTTAATGTTTGCTTGTTTGGTTTCTTCATCCTTAATTCTTACCACTTCAACTCGTGATCTCTCTTCCTTCATTTGTTTTGTCCTCTCCTCAAGAGAGATAACCTCCTTATCCGTTAATTTCTTCTTCTGTGAGAACCTATCCTTGATGAATTTGACACATTTTGGCTTTAACTCTAAACCTTCTAAAAATGGGATGGTGATTTGCAAACGGCTAAACATTTCCATTGGTCGAAAGTAATGACTCTCCTTCCCTTCTTTATTAGGAACTTGTAGAGGAAGTAATTCTAATGAGAGTTTATGCTCCTTTGCATTACTACTCTTCTTCAACTCTAAGTCCACCCTATTCTCTTTTGAAAAAGTTTCAACTTTTGAAGTTTCTAACTCATTCACGACTTCTTTGATTATATCCTCTTTTTTTGTTCCTTCGACTAACACATCATCTACTTTTTTAGCAGGTCTTGGATAAGGTAGCTTCATTGAGAGCTCATACTCAACTTCTATATTTTTCTTGATGTTTACATACTCTATAATATCCTTTTCAACAACATCTTCCTTGTCATCAACTTCCTCCTCCACTCTCTTCTTTCCAACATCCTCACCAATCACTTTTACACTCCTTATAGAAGTAGTATTGCAAGTTTCTACATAAGTCGTAGGGTTTTGAAAAGTTGAGACTTGACTTACGTTTTGCTCGGTTAAGAATTTGGTAAGTTGAACATCTTGAGTTTCCCGGTTTTGTTGAATGGCTAAAGAGAATTGCATGAATTGATTCATGGTTTCCTCTAACTCAGAGGGTCCTCTTTGATAAACTTGATTATAGTGTGAAAGCCTTTGTTGTTGATATTCATGGTTAGCAATATGATACTCCATTGCATCTTCCGGTGTGCACCATCCGATATCATGAAACTCATTAACTTGAGGTGTGAACTGTGACACACTTTGAAGGAGATACTCCATTTGTTGAGTTAGGATCTCGTTTTGAGCATGAATCGCAACATTTATATTTGGGTCCAACATTCCGACAAACAAAAATCTACAAAACTAGCAAACAAGTGAAATAACAAGATAAAAAAATAATAATAAAAAAGAAATCAAAATTAAAAGACTATTGCAATAACAAAATCTACAATAAAGTAACTAACTAAAAATCTAAAATAAAGAAACTAAACAAAAAAAATCTAAAATTAAGTAACTAAACAAAAAATCCTAAATTAAATAAATAACTAAAATTAATACGACTATTGCAATGCGTGCAATATTGACACCAATCCTCGGCAACAGCGCCAATTTTTTGAAAGTATTTTGGGTAAATATTTTCTAATATATCGTATCCACAGAGACTGAGTCAATATTACTGCCGTTCTATAGTCGAATTATAATGAGTGGTAAAAAGCATTGGTTTTGATTATTTAGTCTAAAAGTGCGTATAAGAAAGTAATAATTAATTGACTGAAAGCTTAAAGAATAAATAACAATGGGGATGAATATGTTGAGTTCTAGGGTTCATCAACCTATTCGTATGCAATTGATCAATTAATCCACAAGTGAACCATTATATAAGTTATTATCTTCATTCATCCTCAAAACTGACCTCATGTCTAAGATCAATTTAGAACCACCTATACCGATACGATATTCGATCTCTCAGAATAACAATAAGGATAAAGGGAATTAAACACAATGATTTACGAAAACTTATTCATAATCCCATCTCTGCGAATCAAGAACAAATGAATATAAAAACCTAGGGCAAAAGTATGAACCCTATCTCTCGATTGATAGTTCAACAATGATATAAAATTAAAGCAAGGTTCTTTATTGATAATAAAACTTAAACAATTGTTCACAGGAATTAATCAAAGTTATTGCATCTTCATAGGTTAACTACTACCTTAAACTCAACACAATGGGGTTTAGCTCTCCATAGTCATGAAGAACACACAAAACTTCATAGATGGATTCATCTTGATCAAGGGAATGTCTTCGACTGATGTTGAATTCTCCGTCGAATGTTGTTTTCAGCTCTGGAATATGAATGCTCTCTGAATTTCGCTCACCAAAGATCTTCCCATTATGAGGATTAGGGCTTCTTTATCCCACTTCTTTGTGATTTTACATCTCTAGTGTTCTTACGCCTCCGTGTTTCCTCGTCCTTGCCTTCCAGCCTTAATACCTGCACAAATAACACCCAAAGTGATTCAATTTGCTCTACAATTAGCATCAAACTTCTAGAGTTCAATTTTAACCATAAAATCACTAAAAATCATACAATAAGCTCGATTTCAGATCAAATGGTAGTTATTTTATCACATGAAAATACTAATAATTCACTCCTAATAACTACTTGAAGCATGCGTATTGCTAGTCTCTGGTATGTTACTCGGCAATTTTTCACCATTAAACGTCCAAACCCAATAATTTTCCATGAAATTCCTTCTATGCAAATGCCTTGGGTCTCTAATTATAGGTCTACATCCACATTTAAGACAAGGACACCTAACTCCTTCTTTGCTTCGACAACATTCTTGAGCAAACGCCCACGTGATAAACCCATTAACTCCTACTATAAAATTGGGTTTCAGTGCACGTCTTCCTGGTTCCAATCTATCGTACATCTAACTACGATAATACAAATAATATTCCATACTGCACATATATTCAACCATTCTCTTTTTAGTAACTATTATTAACATTTAATTATATCAACCATACATATATAAATAAAATAAACATATATAACCATATAATAAATATTTTTTAAACAAAATACTACTTCACACTATACTACTATATACTTTTTTTAAACAACATACTACTATATTATTTTCTTTAAACAAAATAAAACTTCACACTAATATATATAACCATATAAAATAAACATATATAACCATATAATAAATATTTTTTAAACAAAATACTACTTCACACTATACTACTATATACTTTTTTTAAATATACTACTATATTATTTTTTTTAAACAAAATAAAACTTCACACTAAAATATATATAACCATATAAAATAAACATATATAACCATATAAACATATAATAAATATTTTTTAAACAAAATACTATTTCACACTATACTACTATATATATATTTTTTTTAAACAACATACTACAATATTATTATTTTTAAACAAAATAATACTTCACACTAATATATATATAACCATATAAAATAAACTTATATAACCATATAAACATATAATAAATATTTTTTAAACTTATATAATAATATTTTTTTAAGTTATAAATAACCGTTTTTAAACAAAATACTATATATATACTAGTTTTTTATTATATTCAGTTTTTTAATATATATATTTTTAAATATATAAATATAATATATATTCTGTTTTTTTAAAAACATAGTATAATATTACTTATATATAATATATTTAGTTTTTAAAATTATATTAGGCTTAATTGCAACTTTGGTCCCCCTATTTTGTATTTTTCTTGATTTTAGTCCCCCATTTTTAAAACCACGATTTTGGTCCCCCTTTTGAGTTTTCTATTGAAAAAAAGACAGGAATATGGACTAATTTTGCAGAAAAAAGCAAAATAGGGGGACGGAAATTGCACAAAAAACTTATAAAGGGGACTAAAATAGTGATTTTTAAAATAGAGGGATCAAAATAAAAAAAAAAAGACAAAATAGGGGGACTAAAGTTGCAATTAAGCCTAATATTTATAATAATCTATTTTATATATTGTAGAATATTTAACAAAATATTCGATTTAATAAATTTACATAAAATAATCTATTTCAATAGTATATATATATATATATATATATATATATATATATATATATATATATATATATATATATATATATATATATATATATATATATATATATATAATTACAAATCAAATTATAAAAAATCTATTTTAACATAAACAATCTTATAGTATATATAAATTTACATAGAAAGTATGTATTTTAACAGTTTTAATCATATTAATATATAATAATTTTAATAATAGTTTTAATATATCAATTTTTTTAATAATTTTAAAAATATTAATAAAAAATATATATATAATTTTCTTTTTTATTTTATATATTATGTCTAATTAAAAAAATAACCTAATAAATCTATTAAAAATCTAAACAAACAAACCTAATAAAAATCTAAACAAAAACCTTCTTTTTCAGAAATCTTTACCGACACCTAACAAAAATCTAATAAAAATCTAAACAAAACCTAATAAAAATCTAAACAAAAATCTAATAAGAATCTTTAAAAAAAAAACTTACCTCTTCTTCAATCTACTCCACCTTCTCCTTCTTCTTCTTCTTCACATTCTTCTCCTTCACCTTCTTCTCTCTTCAAAATCTAAAAACAAAAAATCTAACATTAAAATCATAATATATTATGAATATAAATTGAAATTATAAAAAAGTATTGATGTAATTTACCTTTAAGTTAAGAATATGTGATATTTGGGAAAAATATTTGTGATTGAATGATATGAAAAATTGAATTGGGTTTGAAATTGGATATTTGGGAAGAAAGGATTTCTGTTTGGGAAGAAAGTGTTTGGAGAAAGGAAAAAAGGTATCACAGCGTGTGGGAGGGAGAACGTGAAGGCGTGGATATATAAGAACATCAACGACGTGAATTTCACGTCGCAATCCAACCACGTGTAATTCACGTCGCAACTTCCCCAACGGTATTAAATAATTTTCTCTCTGCAATAAAGCCTGCGCAAGCCAGTTTTAATTGTTTGGCGTGGAATTATGAGCCTATCAGCGACGTGAATTTCATGTCGCAACCCAGCCACGTGTAATTCACGTCGCAACCTCCCCAACGGTAATAAATAATTTTCTCTCACTGCAATAAACCTGCACAAGTCAGTCTTAATAAGTCTGCAAAACTTTAGCAAAGTGAAATACACTTCGCAACTTAAATTTTGAAAATTTTCAAATTTCACCCATGTGAATGTCCCCGCCTATTTAATTTTTTATATTAATTTTATTGTTGCGACATGATTCCCACGTCACAACTATTTTTTTAAAAAACAAAAACCTGACACACAATATTTACGTTATGCCAGATATTTTAATATTAAATTTTTTAGTGACGTGTTTTACACGTCGCAACTGCCTTTTATTACCCACGTGATTATCACGTTACTACTTCACGTAGCTAGGCAACACATTTCTTGTAGTGTATGAACTACTATCCATGACATAGATTTTGATTTTGAAGAGTTGGCTTCATCCTTTTGATATTATTTCATTTCCTCCATGTTTGTCTGTTTCAATCGTTCCACGAGTCTTTTCTATGCATAATATAATGTCTGAAACGACCGCATGTAAAGGAGATGAAGGCCTTCATATTCCACCTTAGAGTGCCTTCCCTTTATGGAGAACATAGCCAAAATAGGTTTTTTCAAATCAACTTGGATGCACAATCTTGCATACTTATGTCTTTTCATGTTGAGTATGTTTCTATCTATCTTAACTATCTTGCTGATTCGATTATCAATGAATGATAGTACTCTATCCTCATAGTATTCAAGAAGTAATCCAAATATTTTCACCCATACAACATATAATTTTAACTAATGTGTTTTTTTTTAAAATTTTAAATAAAATAAAATTTAAAAATATTTTTAAAAATCTTAATAATTTGTCAAAAATAAATTGACGGAAATAAAATTCCTATAAACAACCTTCATAAAAAATGATATTTTTTCTTAAGATTGTAATTTTATTCTACTCACCCATACATATATAACTTTTATATACATACATTTAATTACTATTGATCATTTTGTAGTAGGAAATATATGATCATCTAAAGATTATGTATTTTTTTTTATTAAAGAGTATTAGAAGAAAAAAAGAGGGAGCTAAACTCTTGAAAATTAGATTCACGTGTTACTATTATTAGAGCAAAATAGAGAGAAAAAAGAAGTAGGCTTTCAACTCAGTACTCAGTAGAGTAGTGCCAGTTGCCACGTGGCACCGAAAGGAGAAACGGTTTCCGGAGTTTGTTATTCCGTTGCTAACTGTCTCCGCATTTGGTGAAAATAAAGGTGACGCAAAAAAAAAAAACCGTTATTTTCCGTTATTATTTTCCCGCCTTTTCATTTAGTTCGGTTATAATTGCTTAGTCTCCAATTAAACTCTAATCATCAAGAATTCATTTTACGTCTCTCATTTTTATCTTTCTTTTACTCAACACAAATCGCTCTTCTCCGATGGCTAACTTCGTTCCTAGTGGCAGCGGCATTCGCCGGAGAGAATCACTTGTTGAACGGCAAGCAAAGATCAATGCTGTATGTTCTTCATTCATCGCAATCGGTTTCCGTCTGGAGCTCTTTACCATCAACAATCTCGATAGCTATGGCTACACCGAAAAAAAATTCCTAGAGTTTATCAAACCAGTTTCATCTATCAGAGATCTGAACTATTTAAGATATCTTTTCAGTAAAGCTCTGGCAATCGTTGGTTGTATTATGATTTTTCAGTCATACTACCCCCTAATGATTTCTTCGATTTCCTCAACTGTATCAACTGGATGAAAAGTGATGCATCAGCAAGAAAGAAGAAGAAGGAAATGTCAAAAGCTGGTGTCGCCTTAGCAAGAAAGCTTGTTGATTCTGCTGCTCCTCTTACGCAAGAACGCAAACGCATTCAGAGCGAGATCAATGAATTAAAGAAGCGTCAAATGGAGCTGGAGACAGAATCTGCAAACATCAGTGCTGAGTTGAATTTAAAGTTAGGTCCTATTTATGGATATGAAGAGCCTTCCATAGAAGAATTGAGAATTGGATGTTATCTTCTTTATGAAGAGGATTGTAGATCTAAGGGGATAACTTTCATCCATAAACTCGATGAGACGGGATTTACGAATGTCATGGCTGTGTTTGGTGGTATTGTGAAAGAGCGTCATTTTGTTAAGTTCTTGAATGATCCTGCTAGGAAAGAGATCATTGAAACTTACTTTAAGGAGTTTATTGGTAGGTGGTGATGGGTTTTAGAACTTTGTGGTTGCTTACTCTGGAGGATCTTTAAGGAGTATTCTCAAGTTGTTTTGTGAGTGTGATGAATATGTTATTTCTTAACTAGAATCCAAAGTGAATATGAAACTATTTGTTTACTGGGTCTTTTATGTACAATAATCAAATTGTGAGGTTAATTGCTATATCTTTTTGCAACTATAACTAATAATGAAATGATGTAATATGTGCAACTCTTGCTTAAAGGGATTGTCTCACATTTTGTTGGGTTGCCTTTCGTTGTTTTATTTACCACATACCCTCCTGTAGAAATTGTTTCCATGCAACTAGTATTTTTTTTTGAAAAGCCAAAGAAATTGTTTCCATGCAACTAGTATTGATAGGCGACATAGCAATAGCATAGGTATTTACAAAGTCTAAAGTATCATGTTTATACTTTGAAATAGCTGTTTTAGCCCTTAAATATGTATATTGTATTTATTGTTATATATAGATTAATTATAAGTTTTATTTAGAGGGCTATAGTATCCCTTAATCTAGTTACATCATTTTTGATGATAAGGCGTCTGACTGAATTAAAATATTACTTATAGTTATATTTAATATACTCAATTATATATTGTGAATCTTTTAGACTAAATTATCTCATGTTTTTTATTTTCAATATGTAGTTATAAGTTTTATATTGTAATGTAACAGTTAACAGTTAATATTGTAAAGATTTAATTTATATACATAATTATTACAATTTGTTTTATATTATTGGTCAATCACAACTATTGTCCCGTAGTCAACAAGAGGTCGTGAATAAATTGAGGTGAAAAATTCCCGATACACTTGT